>NC_052105.1:5354316-5364419 GCF_012273895.1 Zerene cesonia | reverse complement strand
TAATACTGGTCCACGCAAAAATCCACGCGGGCTGCTTGCAGCCCGCGCACCGCGCACCAGCTAGTTATTATTATAATAATCTTCTATTGTACCCGAGGTCGTCTGGAAGAAATCGCTCTAAGCGATAAGACCGCCCATTGTACTTAGTTGTAAGCTTTTATCTGTTTGTCTCTTTTCTTTTTCTTTAATGTTAAATAAGTGCAATAAAGAATAAATAAGTAAATAATAAAATAAGCTTTGGCTTGAGTTTGATTAAGTTTTGTATTGAAAACTTCACTAGTACCAATTCATCTTTTCTATATCAGTGCTCTATGTCTTATCCCACTCTTCCCTTCACATTAACTATCCAATACTTGTCACTTTCGAATCAGGAAGTGTGACGTCACAATAGTGCTGTACTCGAACGTTATGGAGCGAGTGTCGATATTGTCAATTACCGATTTGTCATGGCACCAGCCGATATTTGCTTGACAGTCTGTTAGTAAAAGGTAATATGGTTATGTTTTTAGTAACCGTTAATGATCGTACTATGCATAAATACAAAAAGTATGGAGTCTTTATATTGTATTGCAGTGTATTTTATTATGGGCAATTAATATAGGTGCTGTTTGATGAAACCACGAACCGCAACTAGTGTATGTGCAAACAAAACATCTAATAACAAGAATAAAAAGAAAATAGAATTTGCAATTTCACAAACAACACGATTGCTTTGTAAAACGCCGAACAGTTATTCGAAGTATACATAACCTTTAGTAAAACCCAAACCAAGGCAAACCTACAGCAATGCGCTTTATCCGCATCCTTTTTTCTTAAATACGTTAGTTTAGCATATTCATATAAACACCAATATAATACCATTAACATTTAGCAAAGCATATCCATTCCCATGCTGGTATCAGTAACCACCTGTTAATTACAGCGTGGTGACATTTCATCCTCGCCGACACACGCGCGGCGTCTTTGATCAGCCGCCATGTTGGATTTACCTCAAAGGATGCCGCCATAATTAAATTCGTACGGCAAACTATGTCACCTACAGTTGTCTAGCGTTATATCGACCTTTAGGGACCTAATAAAGGTATTTTATTGAAAAGGAACCGCTTATTTGAATGTAAATGTATTATTTCCGTTTAGGTTAACGATACTTGGGCAAAATAATTATATTATTTGTATGTGACATTGAAGATATTATTTTAGTAAGCGACCACCACCGTCCATGATCAACCGCGGAAGACTACGCCTATGTAAATGGATTTTCTTGTAGGAAAGGGAAAAGAATAGGATGGATGAAAGGAGTAAAGAAAATGACTGGGGAGGGTACGAAAAGGGTATGGTCTTTAAGATAGTTGCCGCCAGATACTAACTAGAATAAACGAAAAATAATTCAGATTTTTCATAAAGTCTCTAACCAGATATCTCACCCATGAAAAATGGATTTGTATTGTAATCTAATTGGAGTATTTTTCCTTATATTTCCAACGTATGTCCATCATTTGATCTTTCTTAATTACTAATTTATTCGTCCGTCATAAAGATTTATCATAATAATCTCATTAAATGCAGGGACCGTGGAGTAAACATGTAGCATCATTTTCCGACAAAGTCAAAGCTAGTGTTTTTTATCGTTCATTATGAAAAGAACTATATCCGCTTCTATAACAATATTATGTTGTCAAAAAAATAACGAGTTCTCGGAACAATACTGTCTTTATTTTACTGAAGCTGTGAAGATTGAATTAATTTACTTTTGTATGTACCCATAATCTACTAATTTATAATAAATACATTTGGTAATTTATATACAACTTTTTCATTAAACAAGGGCACCATAACATTATTCAAATTTTAGACACAATCGTAAAACAATTATTCCATTATTTTTTTATTACGCAGTACATTGACACACAAATTGGCGCGAAAACAATTACGTCGAATTTAATCTGTGATCGAGCCACAGATAATAATCGAACGTAGAATAGTGTCATCCTTGGAACGGCGGCACAAAAACTCAATTAAAGTAATTACGATGTTACGACGGCAGGTGAACGTGACGATGACGATATCTTTACGATTTTTTTACTTTTTTGTGTGGGCAGTTACTAATAATACGAATCGTTGCTCATTTATTCCGTAATAACTTGTTAAAATATTATCAACTTTATAAATTATCAACTTTATATATCTTTTAGATGTTCACTAGAATTGTGAATATGTATTATGTGAGTACGTACCTAATCGTTATCTTTTCAAGTCATTTTTTGTAGTAATTTTATTCCTGTTTTAAAAATTTTATAGATATACTTTCGAGAAAAATAATTACCAAGAAATTGAGTTTCCAATAACATAAAAAATTTATTCCGTCAATAATAGGTATAATTTGATAATAACAATATTTCAATGTCTATTAGGCCTTAACATCTGGTTTAAAATTTAACATTATTCCAAAAGTGAGTGCATACGAATAGTTTCTCAGTAAATACTGAACAGTTACATGCCATAAGCTTCCTTCCGCTGACCACACGCGGCATTTAACGGGACATTTCTTGGATGGATACTTTCGTGTATTTAGTTCAATCTTTCCATGAATTTAATGTTAAGTATGGATATATTTTAACAGCGAATTAATTTAGTTTTTATTAAGTTTTTATTGATATGTATATTACATAATAATGAATATAGATTTGATTAGGTAACTTATTGAAAGCATCCTACTAATATTATACATGCGAAAGTTTGTATGTATGTTTGTAGCTATTTCACGCAAAAACTACTGAACCGATTGCAATGAAATTTGGTACGAAGACAGCTGAACAACTGGAATAACATACAGGCCACTTTTTATCCCGCAGCTAGTAATGGATAAATATGGATTGTGAACGTTAATTAACCCCATAATTTGTGTTAATATTCACTGTTTAATTTTGAGTGTTCAATACACTTGTATATATGATATAATGAGTTAAATATAATTTAAATATATTTTTTTCATATAATATTTACAAAACTCGAATTGATGAAAAGGATTCAGATTTGAATTGGGAGTGTTCTTTGTAGAACTTCGCTTTAGATAATACAAATAAAAACACAGTTAAATTTTGTTATTGACTCATAATATATGTTAATTACAATTGGTACGAATTGTTAGTTCCTATTTATCATCATCGAGTAAGCACGTCAATGACCCCACGTGGTAAGGATAAAAAATCCGTCTAAAATTAGCTTAGCTCTTGCTCTGGTTTCTGTCGCGGCCGCTGTAAAAAATAATGTAAACAAATACTCTCACACGCCCGGGTGGGCTGACAACCGTCGGAATTGAAGAGGCCGATTCTTCGACCGATCGCAAGTGTCACTGTGACTCCGCAACGCGGTCGGGTTATATGCGTTGACTTGAAATTTGTCGTATGCTCCATTGTTTGTGCGCGGGAGTCGCGGACAGCTGAAAATAATTGTAAATCACTAGAGGCTAGTTAGGTGAACCGATCGTGCCCACCCAAGTTGTTATTTTCTGGTAGATAAATGCTTGTTAGTAATGATAGTTTGGACGACTACTACGAAAAATACTATTATTTCAGCCTGATTTATTTGCACGCCAATTTGCTAACTAATCAAGAAGTTATATGGACAAATTGATGGTAACAGTTATGTTATATAACAGTTATATAATGATAACAGTCTTATATTATTATGTAATATAAAATTGTCTTCATGTAATATAAATGTTTAAGTTATGTAATTTGATGACAGAAAAATTCGTTAAATATACTTAAGTAGAAAATTGATTGAAAATAAAAAATCTTACTGACAGGTTGAAAGCTTGCAAACAGTATGAATTGTTAGAAAATAAAATGATTGTATTTTAAGCAAAGCCATTAAACATATAAGTTTTAGTGAGATTTACGATGTTACGTTAACATTATGCATTCAGTCAAAATGGTTTTTGACTGATTCTTATAGTAAGTAATGGTTTTGCCCGGTTATGAGTTTTGACAGTAACAGTAAGATATGAAAAACCACCCAATCCTACTAACAGCTCGTTATTAAAACGGAAGTGATAGCAATAAACATTCGTACTGTGCGGAAACTACGCACCGCAGCCGACGAAAGCGATTACACGTCTTTATATAACTGGGGTGCAAGTGTAAGTACCTAGGTTTTTCATGTGACATCCTACAAATATTATAAATGTGGAAGTATGTGAACATACACATACCTATAGTATGTATATGTTTGTTACTCATTCACGCAAAATTGCAATGAAATTTGCTACGTAGATAGCTAGATAACTGGAGTAACGCATAGGCAACTTTTTATCCCGATATTCCTACGGGATACAGACATAGGCGGGTGAAACTGTGGGGCGCAGCTAGTTAAAAATATAAGCAACTTTTCAGTCCTTACAACATTGGTAGGTTACAAAACTTTAAAATACAGATAAGACAGATAAGACATTGCATTAAGAAAATGGAGGGTACGGTTTAGTGGGGTTAAGGGAATCTCTCAGTCTAGGGGGATCTTTTGAGCAGTAATTATATGATAATCTGTTTGCAATATGTAGAATTATTTATAAAATTTCGTTCATGAATATTGGGTTTTTTATGAAACATAATTTCGATTGTTTTTTTATTCTGTTGTTTTAGTAATTTCTCATTGATAAAGCATTTGAATGCTGTATATATAATTTCATATGTCTACTTATAGAATATCAATCAATCGTGTCCTTGTTTAACGCTTTAAACATGATCGAATTAAAATAAAAAATACATAAACGTCAATTAAACGCGTCCCCTAAAACGTAAGGCGATAATCCCTTGTCATTACAAAACGAGGAATTAGTTAAACAAGCGATTACACGCTTAACCGGATTTAAACGCCACTAATTGAGTCGGTGACAAAAATAACATAAGCCAGATGGCGGTACAAAAAATGGTGAGCTCGATCTCAATTTGAAAGGTAAAATAAGATGTAATTATTTATAATGGTTGCCTGTGTAGTTAAATGGTTTTTGTTAATCTAAATATATATAAATTACGTGTCAATTTGTTTGTCCCCGATGGGTACATAAACTACTCAAGCGATTTTAATCAAATTTGCAAACCAAACAAATAGCGAAATATAAAATATTCCGCGAAATTATCATGTAACAACATTAAAAAATATAGTTCAATTGAGAAAATCCATGGTTTTTGAAATGTTGGTAAAATACATTTTTTTTTATGTTTTTAGCCTTCTTAGATTACTTGAACATTTTATTTCTTATAATATTAATAATGTTGTATGCTTCCGATAGAAATTCCATCCGAGAGATTTGATAGTTTCGCTTCGAAATCAAATAAATGACAAGGAATAAATACTTATAATATATATAATATATACAAAAACCAGTCATAACGCTGGAGTTACTAAATGTGGTATTAAATAACCGATTACATTAAACAGATCTTTATCTAATTACTACAAGCTGCGACAAAAAGGAAATATGACAGACAACAAAAAATGCGTGACATGCTCCCGTTAATAATTGGGGATCATTTTTTACAAAGTATCGTCTTTGTTATTCTAAGATTAATGTTACAGGATTTTAAAACTATAAACAGACATGATTGAATGTACAGATTTGGTTTATTAACTAGCTCTTAAACGCGACTTTGATTGTGTGGGAAAAAATTAAATACATATTAGACTAAATTATGATTTTATTAAAAAAAAAGTATAAACTCATCCAGTAAGTAGTTTTTGCAGAAAAATTTACTAATTAACAAAAAATCTAACAATTGTTAGTATGTCTGATGCATGAGTATATAAAATAAAGTGATCGATCTTATTTTGATTTCTCCAAAGGGACTTTATTACTAAAACTTCGCCGTCCTTCCGTCTTCATATCTCTCTATATGTCCGTCCATCTATCTCCAGGCTGTATCTCATGAACCGTGACAGAGAAGAGATGATGTACTTCTGATGCCGCAATAAACACAAATAGTACATTAATCGGCTTATAGACGCTCTGATATGAATTCAACTTCAATATTTATGAAACAATTCAAAAAGGTACGTTCATTATTATAAAAAAAAATATATAAATTCCAGAATAATGCATAACAAATTATCAGTAAATAATGGATAGATATGAATAATTAACTTATAACCTACATACGCATTTGCTTTTATCGTCCCGTAAAAATAACCTATCAGGCATTAAATTGTCATCAATTTACGTTAAATCTTTAACAGCTATTTATGACTGAAACGATTTAGTCATGCATCCACTACAGTACCGAACAGAATTATTTCCACTTCACAAAACAGCTTCCAATCTTCTAGATTTCTCATTGCCTCCATAATTGATTAATGTGACGTTAAGGACAAATAACTCAGTCATATTCGAAATGCTCGAACACTCGGGCGAAACGGCCGCATTAATTTTTCATCAGAATCCATTACGCTAATACGAAATGTCATCGCTAAATCCACGTACACCAACGGAAACGGGACTGATCTCCGAAACGATTCATTGTTTTCTATTCCAGACTGTCATTAAACTAAAATAGCTGTTGTAAACTGAAGCAGTATAGGACACATGTTGCTGTCACCATCAGATTTACTCGTAGGTGTGATTTAACGCTGCTTACACATTGCATGTGCTTCATATTAATTGTATGATTTATTGTTATGTGGGAATACGGAAGGCGGTGTGGGTTACAGTGTTTGTGTAGCGTTACCATGCTTCAGTCCCTTTAAATAGAGCATCTATAAACTATGTATGTTTAGCTTCGTAATCAATATATGACAAAGAAAAACGTTCCGTATTAATGCTTATCTTAGCTTAATTAATCTTAATCTAGCTTAGCTCAATCGGTTTTAATTTTACTTCTTTTAAAATTTTTTATTTTATCGTCAATGACTGTCACTAAATTGTCATAAACAAATTTCTAGCAACTGCAGCTCACTAAATGACGTTTTTTCTATATTATTTCAATTAATATTAATTGTTATTTTCATCACCAATAAATACATAATCAACAACCACATCCCTAGCAATACTTAAAGCAATCAGTCCGATAAACATCCTGCAAACCTGCACTCCCCTTAACTCCCGTCACAGACCAACCGTACCGATCTGTCACTAGACTCATTTGTTTACTAATCGTCCGATTCGTCGGTATTAATGGATATTGTCAATGGAATCACTCGGCCGCGTTTGATGTGGCTAATTCCGTGTTTACTTTACACAAGACAAATTGCTGTTTAGCTCGCGTTTATTTTTAATTTATGTTGCACGTGAATTATCGTGGCACTTGTGGAATTTGTGACGTCAATTATGTTTGTGATTAGAATGGATTGATGGAAGTATATCTGCAAAGTTTTAAAAGCTGTAAGCTGTTGTAAAGCTTGTTTTTCAAGGTTATTTTTAAGTATATTGGCAAGCCAAGTTTTTTGGGTTTTAGCTTAAATTGTAGGAATCGGGTAAGCTTTAGCGGACTATGGTGAGTGGAAAACTCTTTTTACCCAATCTCCTTTAATCTTGTCGTAATTTTTTATTATCTCTAAAGTGCATTACGCATTTCTAGACGTCATCACTACAACATTTTAATAAGTGGTGGTGATCGCTTGTCACCAGGCGAACACTACTCATTGGCAAAATATAACATAAAAATTAACATGATTCAATGGCAGAAAATTTGAATAAATTATTTGATTAAAACGCTTATTCATTGTACTCAATATTTAAGAGACTGTCCCTTAGATCTAGTCCTAATCCCAAGCCTCATGCTAAAAGTTCAAAGTCTATTTCTGGAGTAATTCACTGAAACACACCTCATTCAGTGACATCTGTGTTCGTACAAACAATCTGTTCTCGCCCATGTTCTGAGAATCTTTTACATTGTTTGGAAGTTTCATTTTTTTGGTTTCGTGACGGAGACACAGCTTTATAGTTACGACGAAAAAGTTTAAAGGGTATTTTCGTATAGACATGCAGAAAATTTTTCTGAATTCACATATCACATATATTTAATAATGGCTTTTAAATTATGTGACGCAGCGAGACGAGCAAAAACATTGTGTGTGTATATTATGAATTACGAAGCCAAGGCACGCGCACAAAACAGAGGAATTTCATTATTTGTTTGCACAATACATTTCCCGGGTATAATTAGAGGTGCAAGTGTTAAGCATCCTTCCTCGATACGCTTCGACGGGTGTTTGGATGAACGGTGGCCGACGACGTCGCCGGCGCCGCCTGTCCGATTTACAACAACTTGTGTTGACATAGTCCTATTCTTCACCTCAGTACAAATTAAATAGCACCGTAACTCCATCATGGAAGGTCGCAATTCGATCGCCAGAATGTTGGCCAAGAATCTGTACATACGCAAACAAATTGCGAAGACACCCAGGAAACTAGACCTTGTTCGCGCCGCATAAGAAGACAATATCCTTTGTAGTAATCGGTCCGTTACAGATGGATGGACCCAAATGGACCGGCGTAACTTCTGTCGCCTACGCTCTGCGCCTTATTGTTTAGAGAAAACGTTGACATGAGGAAATTCGTCAGAGGAAGATACCGCATTTAGGACGAACGGAACATAAATCCCCGGTGAGTGACAAGTAAAACTTTATAGCTCTATAAATTAGTAGATGTATAACCGGCCAAAAATAGAACGGACGCTATTGGCGTTGATATCTACGAGCGAAGTGTAAGCTGTCGCACGCGGAGGTATATTATCCTCAATTTCGACATTCCTCCCTTTCGCCGAGTTATTATGGAGTCGTAAAAATAAGTTATTGTTGCAGAATCACGCGCGGAATGTTCGGTAAACAACGTTTTTCACGATGTTCGTGATTGAGTTCCTCTGGGTTACGTAGTGTTTACGTCAGGAAATACTTACACGCAAGCTAAATTGTGTGAATATTTATTGCTAGTACAGGAAGGAGTTTTCGCTCGATTCTTTTGACAATTCATATGGACAAAGAAACAAATAAACCAGCAACGAGTAAGTAATACGACTGTTACAAGAGACAGCGATAGTTCGTTTTAGGCTTCCTCCCAATCGTTTTATTTTTATGAGACGCATCAAAGTCAGTCACGACTGACTCAATTGTTATTCATATGCGTATTTTAAAAGTGTAATGCGTGACACAAAAAGTTTAATGCTTCATTTCTATTTCTAGCAACAGACGGTAGCAGAAAGTATGTCGAGCCCTGTTATGACAGTCTTTCATGATTTTATTTTCGCTCTGCTCTCTGTGACACCGCTCGTTTCGAAACATTTTATTACGACAGTTAACTTTTTGTCAAAGCGAAATGCGTTTTACATCCCGGTCTTGTTAAACATATTAAAAGATAACAGTTTTTCATATTTAAAATGATACATTTCATCTCGAATAATGTCATAACAGCCATTAAATGTAGCGCCGTTCCTAACATATGTTTAGTTGAAAAAAAGTGTGAAAAACATGTTTCATGCTGGTCGTAAAATGTTGTCTTGTAAAGTCACAAATAATATAAAACAGAATAGTTTTGCGTCTAAAATGCTAGCGGCGGTTCGAATTTCGACTTTATCTTTTCGGTGTTTAGTATGGGGATGACAACATGGATGGGTTGTTCTATTTGTTTTTGCATAGCTTGGTATTTATTAAAAGATTAATAGTCTGTCGTCAGATGTCTCTGTGAGATCGTAATGTATACAGAGTGACGGACGGCCTGAAATATCTCAAAATCTGTTTATTGACTCAGTGACTGCGAACATCGGGGTTATGCATTTGACAAATTTAGATTTTTGTACTGTTCTTTCGCCAAGTCCCGTGCTGCTTTCTTAATATCTTTTATTGCCCCTTATATTGTTAATTATGTTCTTTTTATGTGCTGTTCAAAGATTAGGGACGTGTTTTATTGTTACTTTTATATTGTTTCTTTTTAGTATTACACATTTGACAATTATTGCCAGAGTTATTTATTTCAGTAAAATCCAGATGTGTTTCAGAGGAAATGTTAACCAAAATATTTGGATATTTATACTTCATGATAAGTTTCGTAAAATCATTAAAAACAAATTTGAAGTAACAATAAATTAAACTAGGTGTTGCAGCGTTAACGCATGAAA
>NC_052105.1:5314880-5353316 GCF_012273895.1 Zerene cesonia | reverse complement strand
AAGTTTCGTAAAATCATTAAAAACAAATTTGAAGTAACAATAAATTAAACTAGGTGTTGCAGCGTTAACGCATGAAATGTATTTAGGTGAGGTCATACTTACTTTGTTGGATGATTTAGCTGGTAGGATTAATGGCATTTTCAAATCTATTTTTAATAGAAATCGAGTAAACATTTTAAATATGTAAGTTGTAAGATTTATCATGCGTAAGATTATTTTAAAGGTTAAAAATGTACATATAGGTTTACAAGGCTTATATGAATGTTTTTTTATATCAATTTCATAAGTTTATTAGACATTCGCTTCAACTTCTCCCAATATCAAACAAGACGATTGAAAAAATATCCTAAATGATACCTAGAAATAATGTAATTTTGAACTCAATAGTAAATACTTTTTTTATTGACAAATATGCATTAAGTTCACTAATTCATTCTAAACATGCAAATATATAAAATCTCCTTTATAATACAGCTTAGTGAGTATGCCAATTATTTAGACCACCTAAATAGCATAGTTAAAATGGGTAATATTCTAAACAGGGCCAATTGGTAGTATGTCAGAAACCACGGTTATAGTGTTATGGATATTTTACGATCGACAATTGAACTTTGGGTGGTCCTCGTAAAGATGGCTCGTTAAGGGGTCAAGTTTAAACAATTTTTATGATATCCTTACAAATTGTTAACAGATCTTGTGGATAAATATGCCCATACATTTCGTTCTGCTTTCGCTCAGAAGTGGATAACGACAAAAGGTCTGCTTTTCTATGGATATGTACGTGAGGTGGCGATGATCTATGACTGTCGGGATGTCTATTTGTAACATATTGGATAAACTTTTAAAACATATTTAGAAGATCCAACCCATCCATGTTTGAATGGTAGAAGATAGAAGTATTTTTTTTAGACTCTGATGTACTTATAATATTTACCGCTGTTTGTCCAAGTGTTATTATTTAAACCATCTATCTATTTTGAATATACTTAGGCCTAGGACTATTTCCTCCTCCTAGCCCTTCCCATAAATCCTTTCCTTATCCCTTATCCCTTAAAAGCGGGCAGCGCATTTGAGATTAATTTAGGTATAGTTATGTCTGTCATGTATTATCTGTGATCATATAATACGTGTGAAAACATAACATAACGGAATTATTTGCGTTCGATATCTTATACTATTTTGTAATTAATATTTGACAGATGTTTTTAAGGCACATACGATATAATTAGATCTTCCTGAGCTAAACCTTAGTACTCACAAGAACTAATAACAGTCTCATGTATTGTATAACTATTACTATTACTGTAGGTACCGGATCTCCATCAGTGACGGTCTCTCTAAAACTAAACTTATGTTTTTCCAGACAGAAGCTATTCTTGGACGCTAAGGAATAAATGATGAACATCATCATATTAACTATCATCGATTTCCTCTTCCTTGTCTTCTGCAATCCATCCAACTATGAAGCAATCCAAAACATTACAAGGTGGGTTAACAAGATCTATTCTCACATAATGACGTCACTGAAAGCTAGACACCCATCCTATCATCACTTGGATAGAGTAATCGTAATCGAAAATAACCGGGCATTGCAGGAAGGAACGAATTTAGCTCGGTCACCGAACTCATTGCACGTGCGCATTACTGGGCAAACTTAATTGTTGTTTTAATGTCGTGCGTTGGTTGACAGGTGATCTGAACCTTCTTATGGATTTTCCAGCTGATCCTGAGGTTCTGCCAGAATACACTTACTACTTAGAGGAATAGAAGGAGTTTACTTATTGTCAGACCTTTAAATCGTTACACAAATCGGTCTAGCCATTTTGGAGGACTCTGTTAAAGGACACCGTGACTGAATTTTATTTTTGTTTATGTAAATAAGATATGGACATATAAGAGACCTTTGTCTTGTTAATCGCTTGGTCTATGGAGAGTTATTAATTCGTTTATGAGTAGTTCAGTAGTATTTTTGATAATAAAACAAATTTACGCCCCAATTTAAACTTAGACTCGAACTTTCATTGAAAAAGCTCTTTAAAATGACATTTGAATTGTAAAATTATGCAACAACAAGGATGAAACACGAAATAGCCTGATTGAATTTTATTTATTTTGACACTGAATTTACCTTTTATGTTAGGATCACTTAATTAAAATAATTGTTTAGTGTTAAACGTGTTAGAAAAACTAATAAGAAACCAATGATTATTATATACATTTACGGGCACTTCAAATTATAACAATCATCATTATCATCGGCCCATATTTGTCCCCATTGCGGGGATAGAGGCCTCCTATGAGAGTTCAGGCCATAATCCACCACGCTGACCAAGTTCGGGTTTGCAGATGTCACATATCATCGAACTTTTGATTCTCAGACATGCGCAGATAAATTGAAAAATCATTTTATTTCCCGCACGCTCGTCTGTCTCGAACCCCGTCTTGTTGATTTAAATTCCGTGGTCCTCACCACTGAACTGCCACTGCTTAAATTATAACAATATGTAGAATTAATTATAAGCCACAAAGTTCCAAAGTTGACTAAGATTTTTATTGAACCCCACTCGCATACAACAAAGTGAATCAAATTAAAAATCTCCCCCTGTTTATACATTGTTTCGGGGAATTGTTCAATTAACATTCCTGACAGACGTCGTCATAAACACTACCTTTGATCCCGTGTCTGCTCGAATTTTTCGAGGAAAACTTGTAAAGGACTGTAGGTATAAACTTTGTCTATGGGACATGTATTTTTATGAGACGACTTTGTGTTTATTCTTAAAATATGATAATAATTATAAATAAAACAGGAAGATAATTTATTGTTCTTCTTATTTGCACAATGAAGTAGTTTATTTATATAATTTTATTAATTTTAAGTAGATTTAAATTTAGAATCATTAAAAAATAAATCGCATTTGACAAAATTGATGGCAATCAGCCGTTAAATATAAATAAATAATTAATATGTAAAAACGGAGCGTTAACAAATAATTTCATCAGGATTTCACAATGAAAATAAATGTAACGAATTTATTGAGCTGTTATTATAACATTATACGTTTGCGTTGGTACTACAGGAATTATCAAGTTTCAAAATAAGGTTTATATTCATATCTATATTGCATCAAAATATGCTATACTAGATGCTCGACCCGACCCGACGGAGTATTAATCGGGATAAAAAGTATCCTATAACCCAAGTCAACTCATACCCTGTATGTGTACCAAATTTCACCAAAATCCGTTCAGTAGTTTCGTGATTGACGGACAAACATCCGAACAAATAAACTTTCTAATTTATAATATTCGTGTAATTTAATAATGATTTTCTTTTAAAAAGGGAGTTAGTTATCTACACTATGAAAGTAAAATGTATTTTAATAGAGTACGATAATCAATTTAAAAATTTCGTTGTCTGCATTCATTGGGTTAGTACGTTGAAATGGCAATGTCCTGGGCACATAGCCCGTAAAACCGATGGCCGTTGGGGCAAAAAAGGTTCTGGAATGGAGACCGCGTACTGGCCGACGAAGAGATGGACAGACGACCTGGTCCGAGTGGCGAGGAGCCGCTGGATGCAGGCCGCCAGTGACCGGTAGTGGTGGTACATCTTTAGGGAGGCCTTTGTCCAGCAGTGGACGTCCCATGGCTGAAACGACATACATTGGGTTCTTATATGTGTTTATAATATTCATAATATGCATAAAATTGGGGATTTTTCGTGTTACGAACAGTTATATTATCTACTAGCTGCGCCCCGCGGTTTTACCCGCGTAAGTCCGTATCCCGTAGGAATATCGGGATAAAAAGAAGCCTTTATGTTATACCAGTTGTCCAGCTATCTACGTACCAAATGATGATGATGAATCTATCATCTATTTTTAATCGCAGAATTTTTTAATCCTTCTTCAAAATTTACCCTTAATATCGTATTACTAAACTGCTTCAAAAATGAGTTCTGTCTATAGGGGACATTTTAATTTTATTGTGTAATAATTTATTGTTCACTTTTTTGGTCGGAAAACTATGGTTTTAACCGTGGAATGAAAATCGCTCCCATAGTGATATTCACTAATTTTCTTGTGTTTGATTTACGCGAGTATTATACGTTTCGAAATTAAATACTTTTTAATAGGCTCAGTCTCCCCATCGGGTTAAATAATATAATGAATAAATCGCGTTTAAAATCGGTTTAGTCTTTAATTTCTATTTTTATATTGTCATACAGTCCTGCTGTAATAATACCTTCAATTCACTAACGTGTTAGATATATTAATGAATTTAATATTAGGCGCCGAAGGCATAGTATCAAGTTCTCATAGCGAACAAAAGCCGCCAACATATACGCGACCTTGTAATAACGCACCCGAGAGGAAAACCCGTGTGTGGCGACGTATGTAAATCTATAAATATCATATAGTTATATTGTTAAATATGGGTTCAATTCTAAATTTCTTTAGAGGTTAATGAATGAAAAGTGAGAAGGGATGTTTTTTTATTTATTTGCTTAGAATTACCTACCTAGTGATAATTGCATATAACATAGATATATATGTGAATGATATTTCATCATCACTAAACATATAATAAACAAACAAAGAAACATAAATGTAAAATATATCCGAACAAAGTATATAATAATTAACCACCTGCACCTATATTAATATAACAATTATTCTTTGACACATTTTTAATATAACGGAACCCTAAATCCCGTACCCGAGTCTTGGCGACCACAGAAGTTGACATTTGACAAAAAAGGTTTGCAATATCATCCCAACATCAAGATTATCCAACCTACCGTTTTGCCGACCTTACCGCGAACTGTCAAAGCCTTTTACCAAATTACAAACTTATAAATAACACTCGGCATGAAAATTCAAACAATATTACACCTAAACACCTTTCAATATGATTCACACTCAAAATGGTGAAGGAATTAGAAAGTTTGTCTTTGAATATATCACCAGAAGAGAATTTAGTGAAATATGAAATTGTTTCTGGCATTTTTGTTATGTCTAAATTATATTTTTCGCCGTCACTGGACATTGGAAGTAATTTAATTACAGTTTATTTAACATTTTAATAATTAACAGCTTATATTAAGAAAATAAAAAATACCGCTTGTAAATTTATAGCAATTATAGAAGAAGTTAAGTCTAGAATGATTTTTATACCCTATTTCACTATAATTAATACCGACTTAAAATAAATGCGAAAGTAACTCTGTATATCTGTCGCTTGTTCACGCCTAAACCACTGACCGATATGGTTTTAATTTTGTACTTAAATAGCTTGAGACCTGAAAAAGGACACATGATGGATTTTATACCGGAAATCTGTACGAGAATTATATGAGTTTTCGTTTGAACACACGGGTGAAACCGCGGCCGATAAGCTAGTATTAAAAGCTTAAGTATGTTGTATGTTTCTATGTTATGTAGAAGTTAAAACATTTTCCTTAATGTATACTAATTAATTATGGTATAATAACGTATTATAAAAAGATGAAGAATTTGTTTACTTGAACGTACTTATCTCAGGAATCATTTGGACCAAATTGAAATATTACGGGTAAATAAAAAAATATAACATCAGATGCTACGAAACCAATTATTTATTTATTTTTAAATTAATTGCTCTGGTAGCTCATTAAGTAAATAAAGTTACTATTTTAAAAACACGAGTTAAGAGAAGATATATGCATTTTGATCACGATATAATATTCATCATCTATCTCATTCATCAGAATCAATGTAATATAATATAATTCATTGAAATTTTTAATATATATATTAACGACGACGTAATAAAGATAAATGTGTTTCAGGTACAAGTAGATAATTAATTTGTACGAACACAATCACATGGCGAGTAAATGAGCTGAGCTGGTGGTTCGCCTGATAAGCAATCACCACCGCCCATGAACATTCGCAGAGGTAGTGCCTCTGCGGATGCGCTGCCCGCTTTTAACGGAGAATGGAAAGGATTGAAGGATTGATGGATGGAAAAAAGGAATGGACTGGGACGGGTGAGAAAAAGGAAACGGGCCTCCACGAAAGCTTCCACCAAAATTCAAGAATGTTTAAAAAATTATAGGTTACATTTTCACACTGTCTACAAAATAACATTTTACACGTAAGATACGTCTGTCATTAATTGCATAATTATATACATTTAAGGACGTCCAACAGTAAAGCTTATGTTACAGTCGGATACTTGGCAGCGTGTAACTGCAGGGTATAATTTAGTTCATATATTGTCAACTTGAGTGATGGCAGGAAGGCATGTGTTCACCCCTTTAACTATAAAGCTATGGTCATAACCAGTGAGAGCGGGTACACACATAGGCGTATAATATCAATGGAAGTTAATACGTAATTTGGTTTTTAAGGTTATGTTTAGTTAAAGTCCAAATGACGTAACGGGTATGTTTTTTTTGTTTTCATTGAATAGATAGGTTTATGGTTTATTTCATCTATATAATAAGAATGTATTGCTAAGAACGCACGACCAATTCGGCTAATTTTTTTCAAGGTTCTTATTGAGAGAAAAAACGTACCATGGGTGAAAATGGGGTGGACCGCTAGTTATAAATAAAAGTTCACAGTATAGTAATTATAAGTGATTCTTAGTGCCATGGATTCTGAATCTGATATAAAAATGGATTTCGGATAATACACACTCTATTGGTAAAGGTACAAACGAATCAATAATCAATTTAAACATTCACTTTAAAATATTTCCTACCTACTTTTATGGTTTAAAAAGTAGTAAATAAGTAAGTAAGCTTTCAAAAGTAGGTACCAACTGACATCGTTATCTTAAATAGTTATGCAATAATAGACTATTAGTATTTCCGCTATCTCTACCGCTCGCGTCGTTTGTAACTACCCTAACTGCGTTTTATGGTGTTACAGTCTACATTGTCTGTCTTACTGGCTTGCTGAATTATTTCTGAATATTTTTTTTAAATTACATTGATGTGGTACTTTAGGCTTTTAGCTTCACGAATATAAATCAATACTTTTGTCTGTGCTGTAGATGATAAATATTTAAAATGCATAATAAGATTTCATATAAAAGAGCGGAGTTGTTTGATTTATTTATTTTAATTTAGTAGTATCAAGACAGATGAAAGTTCCTAACGAACTTTCCTCTTTTGTTGTAAATACCTGCATTTGATAAAAAAGTGCTACAAATCTAGTTTTGTGTTGTTATTTATTTTGGTTGAGTTATAGAGCAGCGATGGCTCATTGGTGAAACCCCCGGACCTTAATCAAAAAGGAGGTTTGAGATCAGAAAAGAGAACAGACAATAAATTGATTTTTTTTATTTATTTGAATATCATCCGAATTACCACTATACGAAACGGTGGAAGGAAACCGAAATGTCCAAGAATTAAAAGTTCGACGACATATTTTGACGATATGTTTTATGTGACATATAATTTCAATAAATGATTTTTATTTATTTTTTTATTTTTTTTTATTCCACTTGGCAGACGCGGTGGATTATAGCCGGAACCCTTATAGGAGACCTGTCTCCCTACATTGGTAACAAATAGGCATAATTCTTATGAAAATTGATGAGATTACTTCCGATCCGATGAGATAAGATTTTCACAGATAGTTAATCTGCGTCTATCTCTTATTCCATCGGAGAGAAAATCGTGAAAAGATGCTCTGCCTCCAACTAGAGATAATCTAAGAATATGGTAATAATTGTGACATAACCGTAAAATCCTCCACAGTGGCCAGACAAAATGCAACCAAGACTTACAGGATGCCAAACGTCCCCAAGTCCTAAGCGGAAAATACGGATAAAATACAAAGATTATATAACTACATCCGTAAATATGAAATCTAATGAATTAATTACAGGTGGCGTAGTGTGACCGACGCAGGCGACTGGGTACATGCATTATGTAGTGGGCAGTGGTCGTTGTCTCGGCAACGAGTGTGATCGTCACATGGTTTTATCGTCTTTTTTTGCTGGATTCAGACAAATGGACACTTAATAAGGTTTTCTTGAATGTTCTGCCTAGGTAATTTTTAAATTCTTGGCTATGGTTGAGTATGGACAAGGCATGTTTTAATTTGTTTATCTGTAAGACTTTGCAGTTAAGAGTTAAGAAAATATTTTATTATGAGGCGGGATCAAATCTTCTGTATTCCTTTAAAATATCGTTTATAAAATAGCAGTTGAATTCAAAACAAAATCTAAATTTAATTTGGGATTGTATTAGACATTGTTTCTTACTATTTGAACATTATATAATATGTTCAATAAAACATATATATTTTACATATATTACACACTATTTATAAATTAGTTTTGTAGTTTTGTAACAAACAATCGTATTTTGTAAAAAACATTGTGTAAGTTCCTTATTTTACCCAATAATCTTTTAAATTTGTGCTGGTTAATACTAGGAACTGCGTCCATAAATAAAATCAGATCAATAATATAAACATCACCTATTCCATAGTCATGATATATCACGAGAAATATGACTGTGAAATATGGCCTGAACCCTCATAGGAGGCATGTGTCCCAGCAGTGGGAATATATATGGGCTGATGATGATGATATGAGGAGATAGCATAATAACCCCGTTAAACTTTGATAAGAATCATGATGAAATCTTGATTCTATTACTTCTTTATTAACTAAATAAGCAATACATAACATAATATTATAACATTTATCTCCCGACTCCCTTTTATATCATCTCAATAGTATGTCTTGGGCTTAGATTTTTCTAGCCAACCTTCATAGCTCTAACTATAAACACCAAGTCAATTTTCAACATAGTACAACCAGTTTGAATTAAATTGTACCATATAAGGATAATGTTTGTAATTAATAAGATGCTTGATTGTCATAGAGCGTGACAAGTTAAGAAACTGATGCTTCAACGCTCACCCCATTTATATAATACTTCCGATAGAACAAAGGTCTTATTAAAATTTATGGGGCAGATACGAACTAAATTGTCACTTATCATCAATCTTTGAGGCTTACTCCAACAATGGTTATTTTATTACGAGGGAATAGGTTTATTTCTAATACCGGTCCGTCAAGGCTTCGCCCGTGGTACATATGTAGTTTTCTCAATAAATGGGCTATCTAAAACTGAAATAATTTTTTAAAATGGACCAGTAGTTTCTGAGATTAGCGCATTCAAACAAACTCTTCAGCTTTATAATCTATATATATAAAAGAAACTCGTGTAAGTTACACTATTTATAACTGAAGAATGGCTTAACCGATTAGGTTGAAATTTGGTACAGAGATAGTTTTAGACCCGAGAAAGGACATAGGATAGTTTTTATCCCGGAAGTCTAACGGGAACGGGAACTTTGTCGGTAACCCCCCGAGTCTATCTTATCCGTGACTACGCGAGCAAAGCCGCGGGCGGAATGCTAGTATTAGTATAGATTTAGCTTAACTTTCATAGTCTGTTGTTTACGAAAAAAAAAACTGATAATTTATTATTTACACCAGATAACATAAAACAAGATTATAAGTATTGAGTATGACTGAAAAAATTAATGTATTTTTAAATTTCATATAAGAATTTTTACGTAATTGGGGACAATCTTTAGACATATTTAGACTGGTATTTAATTTATAAAATTTGCATGATATAGGTACTTATGTTGTACTCTAAATAAAGGTAAGGGTTAATGATCGGACAATTGTTGTTTTTTTCTTAGTGAGAGATTATAATTGTAAACTGAGAGGTATGTTAACCTAACAATTAAGATTTTAATTCGATGCTATTACAAAAATACAATAACAACTTTCATACAGAAACAGTGTGATTTTCAACTACGTTTAAATGTAAAAGTGTTACTTTATAATTGAAAAGTAAAACAAAGCATGTCCAATGACACACGAATCGAATCAGAGCAGTCAGTCAGTAGGTGAACGGTTACGTGACGACAGCGACTCACGCGATACGATGTTTAATTAATGTGTCGGTACGATTAGTGTACGTGGAAGTGAAATTATTTATCGTTATTTATTGGGGAATTCACCGGATGAAGAATATACGGTTACTTGTAGACAGTTGAATGAATGTTTGAAGAAGTGATACATCCTTATTTTATGTTGTCACCCAGATGATTATCATGATAATTCCATGTAATTAAATTTCTGATTATGTGTTTTACATAGACACTACCCACCTAACTATATGTTGAAATATATTTGCACTAAATGCGTTATCATCTGCTTTATATGAGCGAGATTTTGGGTTCGGGTGAGGTCATTCAAACCTACAAGAGCTATCTTTACGTTCGCCTTGTATTTAATATATTTAATTATTTGATACGTATTTCTTATACCGAATTTATACGTTATCTTTGACTATATCCTGACAATATAGCTGGGTAATGAAAAACCTGTTCCACTTTATTTGAATCTTCTCTTAATACATGACTCCATGTAATAGATTCTCCGCCAATGGAAAATACAAGTGGGAGTCAGCACATTTTCTATAACTATAGGAGATTACTTTTAATATAGAGCTACGTATATCTCCCCATACGTCAGACTTTTCAAGTTTGTGTCGGATGTTATGGAACAATTGACCTCAGAAAAGATGATTGTCATGGATGTGAGGCGCACGCGCATGCTACATAATATTAAGATTAGTTTACAAATCAATTGGATAAAAACATTCAGCAATACTAGAATAGTATCCTAGGGGAGCAACATTTTACGTACCTAATAAGTATACAAATAATGCACATCAGTGTTACCTGCAGTTTAAGATACCAATATATAATTGCACTCAACTTTATAAAAAGTACAATATCACGACTTAACTGGTTCGATATTTTATCTCATTGTGCTTACATTTTGTGGGAGGACAATAACGTATGATTTTGCATTGAAAATAAAACAATCTATTTTATTCTGTGAGCGCATAAACCACTTCACAAATTGATCTCAAAAAATAAAAGGAATCTTTGATCTTTACGCTTGCTTCAACCACGCCTACCTTTTGAACTGACAACGAAAAAGCACGACCGGTATAAGGTGAGCCCTGTGGTGAAAAAAATCCAAGACCCTCATTTAAACACTAGAGGGTTAAACAGGTCTTTACAATCTGGCCTGGGGTCATAATTGGAAGGCCTCGTTAAAAAATTTTTAATCAACCTCGAAAGTTTTATGAGACGGCAATGAAAAGGCTTCTTTGTTGTGGTAATTATGTTGCGATCGTTTTAGTCATTAATTATGTCGCTAATACAATAATAATTAATATGTATAAATATTTACTGTTTAACTATTTAATGGTTTTCGTTAAACATTCATCACGCGCAGAAAAGAGATGTAAAATAAGATAAAAACTTTAATTTCAATTTAACAGATTGAGCTGGTGTAAAATGGTATGTAGCAAGTAATAAGTTTAACTGATTAATTATCAAAATGTAACTTATTCCTTCTTCGGACTATAAGAGTGTGTGTGTGTGTGTATGTGTGCATTTGTCATTCTAGTTCTCTTATACAGAAACATGCGATTTAATAAAAATCTGTTAAAAATAATATGACAAAAACCATTATTGCATAAATAGGATTAATATGGTTTTTAAGCGTTCTTTCTACATAATCAAATAACATTGTAAATTTTGAACCATACATTTTCCTAACTATGAATAAGGATTAAAATAATTGCTCTTTCAATTATTTAACTAGTACCTCATAAAAAGCACAAAATATAGACTTCTTTGTAGTCCTTTTGACATAGAAAGTCAGGGACATGAAAGGACCATTACCAGTGAGTAGGCCCATTGAAATGATAAGGTCAATTGGCCAAATGTGTTTTCAATCGAATCTTTGATCTTTGGTCTATTATTATTTCTTTACTTTATAGTTATTGAGGAAAGCCAATTTGAATATTAACAATCAATAAGAAAGGTGAGTAATTTTATCTATGTTTTGCGTTATTTTTATTTTCTTATTCAGTATTGATTTATTGTTAATTAATATTGAAATTATATCAATTTTGTATTTAATATATTGTAAAATAATGTTATTCAAACTTCTTAAAAAAGTTGTAGGTACAAAATTTTAGATAAACTGGCTGAAACTTTTAGACCCAATTAAACCGTGTCAAATAACTTTACACCCGATAAAGTCCTTGAACCCAGGCATGTCTGTGCTTTGTGACAATGGCGGAAATTGCCTGCATTCATTCAGCACGCGACGCCGCATCTATGCAGTAAATAATGCGCCAATGGAAAATTTATATAGAGAATTAATAATAGCGATAATATTATCATGAATTTGTAGATCATTTAGATTGATACGTTTCATTTTTCGGAAGGAAACCGGCATGGCCAAGAATTAAA
This sequence comes from Zerene cesonia, assembly GCF_012273895.1. Classification (NCBI taxonomy): domain Eukaryota; kingdom Metazoa; phylum Arthropoda; class Insecta; order Lepidoptera; family Pieridae; genus Zerene; species Zerene cesonia. Next base: position 5,340,948 of record NC_052105.1, on the reverse strand, counting down.
AGTTCGACGACATGTGACATCTGCCAACCCGCACTTGGCCAGCGTGGTGGATTATGGCCTGAACCCTCATAGGAGGCCTGTGCCCCACCAGTGGGAATATATATGGGCTTATGATAAATGATGAAATGTTTCATTCTTACTGTGGTAGGAGTATTTGTTCAAGAAACTTCTATTGAGTTCTATACCAATATAAAGTAATTTATCATTAGTTAAGTTTATTATTAAATTTGAGTTTCATTCGCGAACCAGACGGTTTTTAGTTTAAGGAAAATGTTTTTAATTAAATGTCTTTGCTCAGGGTTCATTAATTTGCTTACTGTACATGCAATACACAAATGGCAGCTGTAATATTTACAAAGAAAAAGCAGAAATATTTAGAAAATGACGGCCAGAATATAGAAGGCATTCATGGAGTTCAAAGAAATCTTGAAATTTTGAAACGTTCTTCATGTGCAAAAGATCGACAATTAATCCAAAAACAAATTAGAAAATAAAATGCTGCTGGGAAGAAAATGATGGAATCTGTTTGTTTCACCCACGTCATTTATGTTTTTATTATATTATAAAGCCTTATAGTCTTCCTCTATTCATAAGCCCATCTTAAGACCAATCTAAATTAGATCTTTCAAATTAGATCATCAGTTCCTGTGATTAGCGTTGAATCCATTTAATTCTTCAACTTCATTAGTAGAAACTACTTTCCGAACCGGTGGTAAATGTTAAAACTATGTTATGGCGATTCAAAAGTGCTTCTTAAAAAGTCTAATTGAATAAATAAATGTTAGAGTTTGAGTTTGAATTTATGGATAAAAATACAAAACAACACAGTCATGATATACAATTTCCCTAAAATAACAATCACCATTATCGCTTCCAAAATATCAAACTACCCTTCAATTTGTATGCAATATTAGTACGTCAAAATAGCACGACCCTCCGCTAATAAATAGTCCAAGATTTATAAGAGGAAGGAGTGACCGTAAAAAGAAATTACCGCCGTAAGCAGTGGCATGCCGCTTTGTTATTCATAAAAGTAGAATATTTATGTGTTATCGTCAAAATATTTATTATTTTGTCCGTCCGACGTTCAGCCCTTTGTGTGACTACAAAAAAATTCGGGGTGTGAACTGGAATAGTGATGTCTGGTTATTTATCGATATGTACATCGACATTCGCCGTTATAACATGTGTTTTGGGTTAGTTTATATCACTGAAAATATTTATGCTTTTATTTATGTATAGAAGTATGCTTTCAAGGATTATATTAGATGTATAGAAGTATTAAATTTAAGCTGTCTTTCAATTATATAGTAAAGTGCAAATCATTTAATTGTCTAAATTAAGTCATCAAAAAACAGGCGTTTATTATGATGGGAATTGGTGAGGTGTGGGAATTGTCTTAAAAGTGATCATTAACAATAAATTTGTATGTGTAAAGGAAGTCTACAATTTGCATGGAAATTGGGGCAAAAATAATTAACATATTGAGCAATTAAACAGCGCTACATCCTGGTTAGAAAATATTAATAATTATTAGGTCAATAAAAAATGAATGTGACACCAATAAATAATACTTAAAATTATCATTTGCATAAAGTGACATGTAAGCCACCGTAATTCATTTATTTTAAAGCTGGAAATATATTTTTGCTGGATTATAAATTATAAAGGAGCTAGAAATATTAATCACTATAAGATAATTTGAAACATTATTGAATGTTTCTATATGTTTATAGTCTGACTTGACAAATGAATATCGAGTATGGGTGAATAATATTTAAGACTTTATAGCATTGTTATGAATAACAATTTATAATTGACATACTAATAATTTATATAACTATTAAAACATTTAGAAATATGGCATCATTAAATTTTTTCATTTTGATTTTCATTGATTTCATCGACAATCGAATATAATATGTAACTCTTTGATCAGATTCCCCACTAGCCATAAGCACTAGCAGCAAAAAACTGTATTTTAACCTTTTTTTACTTTATCGAAACCACCGTCACATCACTAGATCAAAGGGCGTTTATGAAATATGCGATTCCTTATACAGGAGAAGTCCTTTATGTATCCCTGGAGAGGCCCCGGTCAAGGAGGTTATCACAACTGGCCACGGGCGGAATGAAAAATTTATTTCTCAATATACTGGCGAATCGGCTTCGAGTGTTACATTATTTTCATCTCTAGGGATGGGAAATGAATTGATCGATTTCATTGTGCTTATAAATGAGTGTTTTAGTACGTATGGTCCATGGTCCAATGGTTAATTTAGTGTTTCTGATCTTCGTTATTACGTGGTTTTTATTGGATTGCTGCGAAATGATTGAATAATTCTCCAAAACGATCATTTTAAAAAATATTTTCTTGACATTTTTTGTGACCTTTTTTAACATTTTATTGAACGAATGAGATTTATCTATGGATCGCAAAATCGCTCCCTTATTGTACTGAGGAGTGACGTAACTTATTTATTGTATTCAATGATATTATTTATACATCATTCAAGGTCATGGCGGTAAAAAGGCTTCGGTAAGTTATTAACCCAACAGTTTTTTTTCAAATCAATTCTATATGACACAATTTAAAATAAGCGCTAAATAATCCTTAAAATCAACAAAATCAATTTGCGAATCAAAATATTGAGAGCACTCGAAAAGGTACAAAGATGCTTTCTAAGATAACATTAATATTATCATTAAAGATAAGAGGGTAGGCGACACAGAAACGGCTAGTCATGATACCGACCAGTGAGCTTGACCTCTGTCGCATGCGCCTCGTATAGCGGCTGCTACGAATTGTTGCCCAGTCACGTCCCTTCACGGGTCAAGATATACTGGAAGCGGTGTTAAAAGATGACGCCAACGACCAAATTGACATTTGACGTTGATTCACTATTGTCCCCTTTGAATGACGTCACATTTCATTCGAGATTCAAATTGAAACGTAATGAAAGATGATAATCAAGATAAATAATTTTATAGGCCATTATTGTATGCAAAAATCAATTAAGTGAATAGTTGGTTTCGTTATGCAATCAATGTTGTTTGTTTTTAATTAAAAAAGGGATGGTATAGTTGTAAGTTTATTGAAATTTAAATAGGCTTCATTAGGATCAATTGTCAGATACTAATATTTTTCAAATACAGGAAAAATATTTACAAAAATGCGACAAATAATTGCAAAAAAATTAAAAATGAATTCACCATTTTCACATATTTTGCAAATGTGCATGGGTTATGACATGTAGTATTGAGAGGCACTTTAACATTCTGGAGAGTCTAGAAAGTCTAGAAAGTTATTAGGTTCAGAGTCCAGTCGAAGGCGTCGAACCAAGAAAGCTTAGTGATTCATTCTTTGGTGACATAAGTAAATTCAAAATACAGTTATAATATAAAAATAGGTTTAAGGTATGTTTTATGATACACAATAATATAGTAAACATACGTACATATAAAAATACGGAGGACTCTAAGGAAGTAAATTTAGAATGAAAATAATTATCTATGTCAGCTGCCGAAGAGATATTTTAATAAAAAAGTAACGAACGCATTCATTTTGGGTGGTCTCTAATTGAATCATATTTCGAAAAGTCTCTTTGAAATAGCAACAGCCATTGTTGAATGTTGTTGATATCAAAATCACGTACGAGAAGTTATGTCACGTCATCGCGGTGAAATAGAATCGTATCTATGACATTTCGATGAAATGAAATGTGTTATAAGAGATATACATATATTGAAAGTGTTATGGATTGAAAATTGTTTTTTTTTTTTGTTTTTGTTGTTTTAAATTCAAATGCAACTATTGCCCTGGACGATAATTTGTGAAAAAAGGATTAATTAGGCAAAAATTTAAAAATATCTTCCTTCTCTTCTTTCCTCCCGCATAGTCAAAAACATATTTTTGAAAGAAGATGCTTTTAGCAAATAAACATTGTTTTTTGTTTGTTATCCTATCTCTTATAAACCTATATCTCTAAATATCACTATATTATAATTTCTACCTACCTCTTCAATAAATGAATACATCTATCTAAATCTATCCTTTATAAATAGAGCCGCTCTAAAACTGGGGTCAGCCAAAGAGATGCAGTGCATAAGAATCGTGATGAAGTGGCCGGTAGGGTTAGGAAGCAGGTGCCTCCATCGATCAACGTCGCTCGTGACAATTTGACGTATGAGACAATCCGACCCATGCAAAACGGGGCGTAAGTTAGTACGCGGGGGTATATAGCGTTGGTATGATGTAAAGGAATTGTATTTTTAGTTCAGAATATATAACGATAGTGACTTAAAACAGTGAAGGAAAACATCGTGAGGAAACCGGCATGTCCAAGAATCAAAAGTTCGACGACATGTGACATCTGCCAACCCGCACTTGGCCAGCGTGGTGGATTATGGCCTGAACCCTCATAGGAGGCCTGTGTCTCAGCAGTGGGAACATGTAAAGGCTGATGATGATGGTGATGAAGGACTTATGAAAATAAGATGACTGAAGGACAGACGGCTATATGGATTGGAAGTTAAGTTAATAAAAAATAAAGCGACAGAAGGATAGAAGGCCAACTCATACAATTGCAATTGGTGTGGAAATCTTAATTTTTAAAATAGAAAAAAATGAGTTACATAAAAGTGATTGATAAAGTATTGTTAATAAGTAAATAGTGGAAAAGGATAATTAAAAGATTTTTTTTTTAAATTAACTATTGATTATTGAACCTGGCATTTCTAGCTGGTTATATAGGACAGAAAAATTGAATAAATTTAGAAATCTAAACGTTTCTTTGTATGCTATATAATTAATAATTTTCCAAATTCGTATTCATTAAAGCCCTTCAATTACATTCAATTCTCGTCCAATCAATTAGGGTTCATCACAAATTCCTCTCGCCATGTAAGCCGAGCTTAACATCGCTTTGACAATTTACATCGTCAATTGATGCGAGGTGTCAAGTGGGGGTTGATCAAAATTTGAAATAGACTCCCTAAGTGGATTTTTGGGGTAACGGTTCGTAACCGACTTGGAAATTGATGCTGTCAAAGAAAGCTTATTCAATTTGCGGATTATAAATGGAGGGCGAATATAAATGATACCTTTATAAGCTTTGAAACAATAATTGTTGTCACTTCTTTGTTAACCGACTTTAAGACAGGACCCAATTCAATAGCTTTTTTTATGAATCTTGAAAATTCTCAAGTTGTCTAAATTAAATTTGATGAAGATCTGTTTTGTTATTTTCGAGTACTCCTTGATAAAAAATTTAAATACTTGTTCTTGTAATATATACATATGATAAAGTACATAAACTACAATAGTGGTGTAGCTACATAAATATTGCTTTTTGATGCATAGCTTATCGCTAATTTTCCTGAACTCTTAGTATAAATGTTTAAATAATTTCAGGACTTCATGAGCTTTCTTCTTCTATCAAGTAAAGACCCCAATGTCTCGTTGTTAAGGCCATAAACAGCTGACCGCTGCGTGAAGTCTGGTCAAGGGAACAGATGTTAATGCATCTGCCCCACTAACCCTTCGAGGTACAAGAGTTCAAATCCTTTCTTCGAGTTAAACGTTTCTTTGACAACCCTATAAGTTAGTTATATTCAAGGCCAAGTATTTTTTCTTATATAGATTAGTAAATTTCGATGCTATCAGAATTAGGGATGGCGATTATTTATTACTAGCTTAACACTCGCGACTTCGCCCAAAGGAAAAGAAATTCAGGTTTTCGAATAGTTTCCGTTCCCATGAAATTTCCGGAATAAAAATATCCCGATAAAGATAATTTCATCTCAAGATCTCAAGCTATCTTTGTACCAAATTTCATCTAAATCAGTTGTAAGGTTTCGGCGTGAAAGCGTTACAAACATTTACAATTCTATTTATTTATTACCTATTAGTAGGTACAGTTGGTTGGTAGGTTGGTTGGCTAGCTTTCGAAGATTATTGATAATTAATATAAAATATAACTATAATAAGAATAAAGAAAGATCATTTCATCATTAATACGTATAAATTGGTATTACTAAATTTGAATTTAAATTAATTAACAATTCCTCTATAAACTGCTTTCAACATTAAATACATGTCTACAGCAAAATTTCCTGCCCACATAACACCATAGACAACACACGTTATTACAATGTCATGGTTTTGAAACACATGCCTCGTTTTCGGATACAAGAAAAAGAGGCAATCACTAATAATTCGCTTGTCATCAAGCCGCGTCGAAACCAATCTCTCGGGGGGTTATTACGTATAATCACGACTACGAATTGTCATCGTGCCGAATTGTGCAACCGATTCGATCGAGCATCGACTCGATTATTCGATTATGGCGACAGATGTCGGCGAACGTGACGAATTTCGAGACATCCCTAAATACCTATCCTGTGTCGATTTTGAATTTCGAATTTTCAACTTTGGAGCATTGTTTTAGAGGCGGGATTCGATTAGTGATGCTATATCGGTTCTGTTTGTCGATAATAATCAGACGGTGACCGCAAATTGTTGTCCCTCGATCAGACGTTGCCAGGAAATTACAATTTCGATTTTTGTTTCACGTGTAGTATAGGCATGGCTTGCAGATAAATCACGTAAACAATTATATTTTTTTTTAACTGCACAGTACATTTAAGTGCCAATACACACACTTACATGTGATTATTTATAAAAAGTAAACTAACTATTTATAAATTACACAATTAAAATGTATTATATACATGTTAGTTCTAAAAATCTAAAACTTCTTGGTAACTGTAATATTTTCATTTTATATACAAATTCTAATATTAATAGTAACAAATCCAAATATTATAAGACCAAAGGAGTGTACCTTCAAACATATTTATTTTTATCTAAATTTTAATCATCTTAATTACACTTATAATAGCGAGTTTTATCTAAAAATATATCGTGTACAATATACGTATGTATTGTTTTTGTGTATGTCATCGTGAGCAATGAAGGCCGAGCCGCAAACGATCGCGGTTCCCTTTGTATTTAGCCGTTCGAGCAGTGGTCCAAGGTGCAGCCGGAGGAGTTTCGTTTATAATCACCTTTATACAGTTTTCGTTCTAACAAGCAGTGTTTTCGTTAAATAATGTAGCTTCAGTGCTTCAATAAACCATAAACTTATATATAATACTTTCTACCTTTATGCAATATTTACTTAAGAACAAATATTATCTGTCCTAAGTATATTAGATTTATTGATTGTCGGATTCGGCACAAGTATGAATAAATAAAAACTTTATTAGCAAATTGTTGGTTAAACAAAATCTGTTAGTAATTAAAATAAGTAACCGTGTTAAGTGATAATTAAGAAAAACACACAAACAACTTTTCTTTATCTTTCTAGTCCCAAGTTATTATTAAGTATTAGTTTAAGTATTTGGTATTGTTTACGTGTGGTTTGAATTAATTCATTTGAAAATAATGAACGATGACTAGAAGTCTGTTGATATAATATGATTTTATATTAGCATAATGAGTTAGTATTCCTAAAGCTATTCATGGCGACACACTCAATACTTCACCCGTGGTTTCAATATTTATTTATTTTAGTAGGCATATAAATAAAAGGAAAATTGTCTTATTTTCAAAATTCGTAAATTTGAATGTTCATTATGGTAAACTCTAAAACTATGTTATTACGATTTAAAAGTGCCTCTATAAGTCTAATTGAATAAGTAAATGTTAGAATTTGAGTTCATGAATTTTTCCCTCATTGCATTGGCTTAATATGTAAATAAACATACATATAGGAATCCAAACGTCCTTCATGAATACCATCAGTTCTCGCTACAGCGTCTGCCTTGCACTACACATAACACCTTTGATGTCTCGCCAGCGTGTGACACTGTTTACAATGCCACCAGACGCAATTGGCATTGGCATTGACAATCATAACGAAAAAGCTTTTAAAACATTCGAGAATAAATATCCGAATTTCTCACGTTTTTCATTGCTTGACAATGTTATTGCTTTTAATTTCAGGGTTCGGACGGAGATATGCGGGAAATCTGTTGTTGTGTTTGAAATGTAAGAACGGTTGCGTGATGTGAATTAACACGTTTATTGCTTTTAGTAGACATTCATCTTAAAATTAAGTTTGTTATTTTGGTAAGAAATGATTATACTACTTAAGCTTATTATTTATTAACAGATTTAAGTACTAATATAATTTTTCTATTACAAATCGATCTATGTGACCTGACGTTTAACCTGAATCTGTTACCTGTTATCGAACCTGACAATATTACCATAAGACAAAATTAATAATAAACATGTACATTGTAAGACGTAGAAATTTCAATCTTAAATTTTTCAGAAACTTACGTACCTTAACCCTATATGGTAGTATTGTGATGATAAAAACATAGTACCTACCTTTTACAACATAAATATAGGCATTTGTGCTCATCTTTTCCTGAATCCAAATGCGATATAAAAAATGAAATATACATATTTGAAGGTGATGTCATGTCTAATGATTGCTGCAATGACAAACACTTTTCTATAATAGATCAAACTAAAAAATAAGCCGAGATCTGAACTGATGACGTGCAGTAGCTATCATTTATGACAATAAAAAATGAATTCTTAAACCCTAACTTACAATCGAGACGGTCATAAGCTATCAGTCATCGATACATTGTCGGGCGGATGTCACATCCCTAATACGACACTGGCCATTGTGCGTTACCCTAAAAAAGAAACATTTAAAAATAGAACAGGAATCCAAGATTCGATTTTGGAATATCATCGGCGGATATTTCATCTTGTCATAACAGTGTGGGTCAAAGGAGAGGATCGGGCTTGATAAATTACAGCTTGAATTTGGAATAATGTCTTTTTCACTATTCACCCGCGGTTGCGTATATTGCGATGACGTAACGTTAGTGATGGGGGTCGCGGCGTCCATTAAATCATATCTTACATTTCTATTTGAATATCGAACGATGTGTGAAAGCATTTCTATGATTTTTTTTTTCATGAGAAGTGGGTAGAAATAGATTGAAAGATAGGATATACGATAAATCGGTTCTGAGTCATAATACAATGTAAATTTCATTGTAATTTAATACTTAATGTTATATAAAACAAGCATTTACCCGTTAAATTTATGATTTGATTTAATACAACAATACCAGCTTTTAAACTGATATTATATTGAATCGACTATAAAACCCATATACATCAAAAAGTCTTAAACTCGGTCTATTTTCTCGGCGGAAGTAAAATGAAGGTAAATAAATTAAAACCTCAAGCCGAAGCCACCCAGGATTTCCATCTTGTATCGAGCCGTCATTAGCCTCTATCCATTTGTCAACCGCATCATTAGCGGTCCATCCGACAGCGATGACAAATCGTAGTAAATGAACTATGCCATTGTAAATTTGTTTTACTAACTCTAATCATCTTAGTTTTTTTTATTAAAAACTGATTCGTTAACCAGGGTGGGTCTGTGATTTTTTTATTATCTGACCCGGCAAATTTGGTCTACCGGGGTACCCACATTAATTAGTTTAATACAAATAGTTTACGACCTACAACATGTAAAAAAAATTGTTAAGAAGTTCAGTTACCAGTAATGCGAATTGAGAATTTTATGTATTCTATTTTATTGTTCTTTTAAGCCTAATGAACTAGCTGTTCGCCTCGGCTTTGTCCATGGTACATATAACCTATATCACTCAGTGAAGTTTTCTAATAGTGAAAGAATTATTGAAATCGATCCAGCGGTTTTTGCGTGGAAACGTTACAAACACATAAAAATACAAAATATTCTTCTTTATAATACGAGTATAGATAACCGTTCATGAGATTTCACGGATCTTACTCTTTTTTGTTCCTCATTTTTCATAGGTACAACAAACTTACAAATTTCTTTGCCTCCTTAAGTACTATACTTTGCATCCTGAACATAGATTTACTAGCTGCGCACCGCGGTTTCACCCGGGTAAGTCTGGGTGAATCGATTTTGATGATTCTTTTTATATTCAACAGCTGTGATTTGTTATGTAATCTCATTTAAATTTCATTAAGTATCGCAATATATATAGGTATGCAATTCGGAGGCGATTTCATTATTACCCGATCAGCCATTTCAGCGTGTAAAATACACCCATCCAACCCACCCACCCATCCAAGCATATCTATAGCATACATCCACCAAACATCCAACCAGCTCGAAGCAGGGTCTAAGCGAACTATTTTCGCTAATCTGTGGCGGCCAGCGCGTCTCATTAAGCCGGGAACATATATCATCGTCACAGGAGCTGCAAGTCACGGTATGTGATGCTGCTTGTGTGGATACGGCCTTATAAAGACCTAACTGCACGTTATATATTATAAAAAATGCTTAATCCATTGAACTATAATTCAGAAGACCAAGGAATATGAAGGAATACTTTTTTTGTTAAATTGCATTTAATGCTCGTAATAAATTTGGATTTCTTAATCTAATGTTATGTTATAAGAAATCCTATCAATAGGTTGCCCGGCAGAGATCGCTTATAATAAGGCCGCCTATTGAACGTTAAAAATTTTTCTTTCCTTTCTTGTTTACTTCTTTTTCATTTCTTAATCCTCATTTATATGTGTCCAATAAAGTTTATTGTATTGTACAAAAAACAGTCAAGAGGATACCCTAAATTTTTTGAAGTCGGCTAAAAATAAACATTCCATTTCCACACTAACTCAGCCTGAATGACAAAGAAATGGAAGCGGCTTTTATATCAATTACCATAAGTATTGAGGGTGCTGTCTCCATTATAATTAAAAGCTATCTTTGATCATCTGATATGATAACGCAACATCATCTGTTATGAAAAATGTATTACTGAAAATGATGTTTGTTGAAAAACATTTACTCTAAGATATGGTCTCACTATTTAGTATTTATATTACTCGGAACGTAAAATCATCGAGTTAGAAACGTCAAGATCATGCTCCAGTCGGCCATATTGTAATTTCTTACGATTGAATTACTTGCATTTATTGTAATCACAATTTAACTGCATTTTCAGGATGTTAATATATAAAAAAATGTTTATCTGTATATTCACATATACATTTTAAATAAAATTTAAAGTAATGCGAGTAAATTTTAATTTGCAAAATTATTATGTTAAATTAAATTATGTATTATCTCGAAAGATGTTCAATACAAATTCATTTAATATTATAAACAAATAATGTATTTAAATCATAAATTTATGTGTTTTTTATTCCCAATATGTTATAATTGAATTTTGTTATTCAGACCTAACACACACAAATTGTTTGTTCACCAAACACACGAAGCGCAGTCGCCAGTCCAAGCTAGTAACGTATGTAACAAATATTCTTAGCCTGTCCAGCTGCATCTTTCCTCAACCTTCACAAAAATCATTGGTCACCAATCAAGCTTTATTGAAAAAGAAGTATTGGATTATTTTTTCAAAAAGACAGTTGGGTCAGGTATACTGTCTGTTATAATATCATCAGCTGCTGTATCCAAAGCTAGTCCCTTAGCTGATGGCTCCTTCGTTTCACCTATTATTTAGGCCGCTATTGTGAGAGTTTCATCGTTGGCTACCATTAAAATCTCTTGATGCTCTCGATAAATATAAATCTGATTGGCATTGATACGCGCAGCTTCCATTTGGGAGTTCATTAGGGTACTGACGCTGGTTGGACGGAAATCTGTAGAGATGTAAATGTTAGATTTTTGTTTTGGTTGCAGAGTATTTACATGAAAAAGCATATTTTTTTGACGTGACAACGTCTTAAATTAGGTTGCGGCTCGGAGTCACTCATGAAAAAGTGTAACGCCCGGTAACGTTACGATGAGTCACCGAACTATGATCGGTCCGCCGCGCACGCAGCACTAGAGAATTAGGCGCATTGAATCGGCGCGTGCTTGTGTCTCTGTCTCTGTCTTTTTAGTAAACAAAATATATTTTCTATAGTTAAAATTTGTGCAATTCTTATTTTCATTCAATTCCTTGTTTCTATTGTGCAATTTAATAATATTCATATCAATAAATATTCTACCGAGACAAAGACGTTGTCACGTAAAATCTTCGCCCCTAAAACCGACTTTAGAGGCAACCATTTCTTTTTTGCATTTATATGCACTGTCATTTTTTGTTGTTATTATTTATATGAATCGGGATAAGTTATATTTATAGGTAAAGAGGAAAGGGGAACATTTTAAGATTTGTTTTAGTCCATTTCTTTTAAACTGCAATATTCGGCCGACTATTTCAGAGTTCTTATATTACAATCCTTTAATCCTACGATAATTAATCGTACGTTTCTAAAAAGTCAGGTTTAAAAAACCTTTAAATACAATGTCACTATCACAAACTCTTCGCTTCAAAACTTCTCCAACATTTAAGCAAGCAAGCGCCTCCACCCCACTCCTGTCCCACTAGTCCCATTAGTAGTCAACATCCTCGCGATTAACGATTCACCCGGCTTTATGGTCAATACTTTTTTTCCCACTGTTAATACTTAATGGAGACTCTCAGGTGTCAAGTGTTTTGTCAAATCACGGCGATCAAACGCGCCGGAGTCCTGTCAGTACGTACTAGAGAAATTGTTGATTACAAGCCACAAATTTCTTTTGGTGCTATAATATATATATGATAGTCACATAGCACGATCAGGTAGAAAGTTGTGTTGTAGAATCCTACTTCCTACTAATATTATAAATGCGAAAGTTTGTAAGGATGTGTGTGTGTTTGTTGCTCTTTCACGCAAAAACTACTGAACCGATTGCAATGAAATTTGGTACGTAGACAGCTGGACAACTGGAATAACGTATAGGCAACTTTTTATCCCGATATTCCTATGGGATACAGACTTACGCGGATGAAACTGTGGAGCGCAGCTAGCATATAAATGCAGGTGGCTTGCTTAAATGACCAAAATGCTTAAGAACTGAATAGTGGATTTGTTGACAATGTCATGTTTGCTTTAAAAGTTCTTATTTTTTATCACTTTCTCTCAAGCTATTCTTTAACTTGGGATAATATGTAAGTGGAACAATCGTCACATTAATTTAAATAAATTAATATCAATCGAATATTTTCACAATTCAACACACTTTGACCTTTAACCATGCAGTTTTAATACCAGTAATAAAGTTGATACAAAACATCATATCGCCACAATATAACACAGTCTTCGAAATCTGTCCAATTAGTAAAATTCCACTAACAAGTAACAAATAGACATGATAGAAAATAAACCGTGTCAAACTGAAATATGACGCGTTAATTCGATTTGCCGAAAAGCGTGTCCAATCGATGTTTGCATCTCGACATTTTGTCCAATTTCGGCGCATTCAAAGTAATGACTGACATTATACTGAGGTTAATTGAGGTTAAAATCGATTTATTCTTATGACATTTCATTAGATAAACCTATACGATTCGGTATTACATATAAAATTACGTTTTGAAAGGTCCGTTTGTAACAGATTTTTATATTGTATTGTTTGCGTAAATAAACAAGGTGTAAAAAAAATTTCGCTTCGGTATTTGATGCATAGCTTTTGATACGCTTATAAGACCGAGGTTCATACAATCGCAATGTATTTAGTATTGTATAATAACCCTTATTGACCTGAACGATCCGAAGTGTCTAAAGAAATTTTCGTCAATTGCGCTATAAATGTATTTGAACATAATATTATTCATTATAATTTTTAGGGTGATTAAGAAGACAAAGATAGGCAGATCTAATAATATAATAAATGGTACGGTGATACAATGTAATGCGTAGGTTTCATAAACGGTCTCTAACTGCGCCGCGTGGTTTTACTCACGTCGTGAATGATGTTATATAGCAAATAGCCTTTCTATTGAGGAAGGTCATGTTATATGTAATGAACTTAAAAAAAAATAGAAGTTAGTGTTTGAGCTACTGTTATTGCGATTGACGCATTCAAACAAACAAACTCTTTAGCATTTTATTATACAAGTAGATTTATTAACATTTTTTTTATTTGCTATGAAATAAATTTTATACCGAAAATTATATGTTTGTTTGTATAAACTAAAATCCTATCGTTAATTCTTACCGCATTCCTTATCCCAAATACCTCTTCTGCAAACCTCTGCAAATGTTCACGGGCGGTGGTGGTGACAGTTCAGTTATAGTAGTATATAGTCTAAGAGTTTTAGAATTTTTTGTTTAGTTAATCCTGCGCACTAGATAATCTGTGTATCCATAGAATAGATTTATACATAGAACAGTATTCATTGTGCTTTACTGCTGTCTATTATATTAGTGTATAAGTTGTTTGAAAGCCAATAAAATGAAATAAAAATAGTAAAAATAATAATATAAAAAGGAGTAAAAATTATGAAACAAAAAATCACGAAAGTTATGTTATATATTAGTTGATTGTCTCTTTGCTCCGTTCTTGAACACCTACCTAATTAGTGAAATTGCCGCCTCTTTGGTACAGTGGTAAACGCGTGATCTACGCTCCGGGAGGTCCTGGGTTCGATTCCTGGTGGGGACAATAAAAAAATGTCTCGATCTGGCAGGACACAGAAGGCTGATCACCTACTTGTTCATAAAGAAAATCGATCAGTGAATCAGATGTATATCATCTGCCCCATACCCCAGTAGAGGACACGGGACGTCACTTTTATTAATTAGTGAAATTAAATAACTTATGTATAACTTGGTTGAATTAATTACTTTACCACAATATTTCTTTCATTTCACAATCGAAGTAACAGGTGGATATGCAAACAAACTACCACACCCATTCAATGCGCGAATGTCGACACCTTTCTATGAATAAAGTATCGCAAAATCCACACTAGGGCTAAACTATGGACTAACGGATCTAGATTAGTGAGAATATATTGGTGCTAGTTGGATTTCATTGGGCTTGTAATTAATATGCACCCTCTGGGTTCCAGTCTGCACGCATTTGTTATTAATGGAAGCCCCTAAATGTGACAATGCATTTTGCGAACACCTATGTTTTTTATAAGTACCCATAGGTATATTTTTGTTTTTGACACAGATTTCAGTAAAACTTTGTGTATTTATCAAGGATAGATGACAATACAATAATTTCATGAGTATATCCTATTAGTTTTTTCAATTTTTATTTTATTTTAAAATTATTATCCTATCCTATCCTATCCTACTAATATTATAAACGCGAAAGTTTGTAAGGATGTGTGTATGTTTGTTACACTTTCACACAAAAACTACTGTACCTATGTAGATAGCTGGACAACTGGAATAACACATAGGCTTCTTATCCCGATATTCCTACGTTATATATACTTACGCAGGTAAAACCACGGGGCGCAACTAGTACTACATATTTTATGAAATATTAATGTAACGGCAAGCGTGGACTAGTAATTTCAAGGTACCAAAAAAGTAATTAAAACAGTTTTTTTTATTTAATGTATTACATTTGCGTAATTGAATAAACTAACAAATTATTTCAACAATTAAAAAAATAATTGGACAACTAGTTTCCATTGTGAGCTTTTAAGCCACCCAAATAACCTAACCTAACCTAAAGTGGTGTGTGATAACAATTAAACGAATAATTGCACAAACTTAGAAAGAAACAACAAGAATACAATAAACAGAAAAATAAACATTGTTTGTACAAGAGGCGGCCTTATTACTTAACAGCAATCTCTGCCAGGCAACCTGGTAGGAAGGGTAATGTAAGTTCTGGGATAGTGCAAAAGAAAAAAAATAACAAGATATGAGTATTCTCTTGTGTTTGATTTTACGCGAGTACTATACATTTAGAAATTAAAAACTTTTTAACGGATTTTAAACGCGATTTATTCATTATATTATTGACCCGACGTTTCGAACAATTTACAGCGAGCGTGGTCACGGGGAGACTCCCCGTCACCAATTAAAAGTTTAAAATCCGTTAAAAAGTTTTTAATTTGTAAAAGATATAAGTATCTAATAAAGAGAAGTAAACACATTTGTATCTACATCCATCTGTCTTAATTGAAATGTTATTGGATAAGTGCAAAATAACACGACAGACCAACTTCACACAGTTATTACACGACACAATCAATTCGCTCGCAATTACCTGCATTACACGCGACATTAAAACTTCATTTGCTCGTAAATCAAGTGTGGATGTGGATACATCGCATACATTATTTTGAATATGTAAGATGCTATGAAGACGTTTGCACATAAATATTGTGTTACTGGCAATAATGGTTTTCGGAGCAAGTTTTCTGGTCAGATCAAGTACCATACCAATAACATACACATTTCTTTGCCTGATTTTTGGATAAGTAGGTGATCTGCCTTTTGTGTCCAGTCGATGTCCAGTCCAGAGATTTCTGTTTTGTGCGTCCCCACCGGGAATCGATCCCACACTCATCTGATCCCTATATAGTCGTCTGTCTATAGAACTCTTAATAATAAAATAATAGTACAGTTTTAATGCTTAAATACTAGAGGTTATCTCTCTCAAATTTGCAGATGTCTAGATGTCTCAAAGAGATGCGATGTCATTCTCTATCCTCCTATTATCTCCAAGAAAGAATATCCTAAAATCGATCTGATGCTATATGGAAGAAAGAAACAACTCACTTGCGCACTAATAATGCGCACTAATAATCGCTACGAAACAAGGCTTCATTCATCCAGCATGTACGCATCCATGTACTGAAAGTGTCATAGCAATTGCATGGAGCGCCTAATAACCGTTTACCGGTACCTCGGGGCGAGCATCTGATTGATGTGATTATAATTACGGACCCTTGTTGCAATGGAAAATATCACTGCACGCCTCGTGTTGGCGGAATACGCCCACCAGCTAATGTGCTGTGAGCTTTTATGCTGCGAGAAATAACTAATTGTCTCGGATTCAATATCACTTATGTAATAAAGGTATATGGTGGATGGATAGGCTTATGTGTCGTATTCTAGTTTCGTTTTTAGGAGACGTTGATCATTTGTCACGTTAAAATAGGCATTATATGAGGTTACATAAGGTACATTATTGCGTCCTTATATCAAGTAACATCGAATTCATATCATGAAGTAATTTGGGAAACTTCACTTGGTATTATAAGCTAAAAGAATATTATGGCATGTTTCTTTTACTTATTTTATAATAACATTTATGTATAATTTATTCATTCAATTTTCAGTAAAAAAATTATAATCGTATATCATTATACTTATATTACGTAGGTAGGTAGAAGTATAATGCCTATATACATATATATGTATATAGACATTTGAAGATACAATAAATCTCCTTAATAATTATGAGAAAAGGTTACAACAGAGCTACTTTATATATAAATTACCAGTACTAATTGTAAAACACTACTTATAATATAGCTCGAATACTTTTGAAAATTGTCTTCCAAATTCTCCATTCGATATTTACACTCGATAATTCCGCAACGCGAAAGCAGTTCTAGAGGCTGGTGTAATTTGAATCGGTAGCGTCAATGAGACCTTTGGTTCGCATTAGAGGGTAGGGCGGTGTCGACACCAAAATGTCAAAGCAATTTTATCGATTTATTACTGTTAATACACAATAGGTCACATTTTTTCTAAATTACCGTACCTACTAGTTGCGTAGGAAATTGGCTCAAGTATTGATGTTCGGATTTGAAGATTGCTATTGCATTGATGGAATGTTTTACATCATTAATAGCACTTCTAGTGAGACTGAGAGTGCGGACGTTGACCTTTCTTATATAAGCTTACAGTATCTCTAATCCCTATTTATTTTGTAAACGCATTAATACAGTTGTGTGAACTCGGGCGGCTCATTCGAATAGGCAACGTATGTTTAATTATGACTTAGAAATAATTTTTACATAACTATTACCTACTATCTGTACACTAGCTAGCTGTAACCCGCGGCGACACTTCCGTGGTACTCGGGTAAAAAGAAGCCTATGTGCTAATCCTGACTATCTCTGTACAAAATTTTATACAGATGCGATAAGCTGTTTTCGCGTGAAAGAATAACAAACATCCATCCATCCATCCGTCCATACTTAGTTGCAAACTTTCGCCTCTATAATATTAATAGCGTGTTCAACAGTTTTTGAATCCATATGCCTAAATAATATGGTAATTTATAATAAGCTTGTTCTGAAAAATATGATATAAAATATCCGTAGTTAGTAAACAAGCTTGAAGTTATACGAACCTTATTAATACTGTTTAATAGCATTTGAGTAGGCTTTAAATATCTTCGAACAAGAAATATGTATTTTCATTTTAACAGACTTAAAAGAGGAGGAGACTTTCAATTGGACTATATCTTTTGTGCTGGTTCGGTTCACCCAGTAAAATGTTAAGAGGTAACCTCTTAACATTTTACTGGGTGAACCGATCTTGATAATTAATTTTTATTTGAAAGCTGGTGCCACCTGTGTAGTAGGACTAGTGTTTACAATTTGAAGGTATAGATCTTTATTACTATTTTTTTTTTTGTTTTTATTCCTTAAACTTATTTACAAATAACTATATAATGTCAAATACTACGTACCTACATTTATTTTATTACAAATATTCATAAAATTTGTAGTAAATAAATAACAGAGTCGAGTTGAATATTCAAACAAAGTTAATACCATTCATTTCCAAACGAATATTCCGAAATACATTATATCTTTTCTCACTCGAGCAAATTACATTACAGAAGCGACACCAAAACAAAAGAACTATTACATTGCACAATTTCGTATTCACGCTCTATGCGCTATATAATGACATGTACAGAGCGTTGTTTAATGGCCACCAAATTGCCTCGTCCACTCGACTATGATTTACAAACACCTACACCCACTCATCACATTTTCAACCTTATCCCCATGATATAACGGCGAATGTAACCGCAGAACAAAGTTCATACAACATCACCTCTGACGTAACTACCACGCCTACTCTTGCGACAAAACGGGACACTTTTCTCAAAGTTATCTTAAAGCGACACGCAATATATATCGTATGGCGTGTTAATAAGGTTTCTTATTTAGTGCGAAGTTCAGGATTAGATTAAGATGTGATTTGTGTGGAATGGTAACGGTATAATCTTTGTTTTTGAGCCATAATTGAAGATCGGAGATAGTGACTCGTACTGCTAACGGTTTTTTATTGGTGTATGTAAATTGGATTGCTTCTGTGATCATTTTAAATTTGGAATAGTCACAGACAGAGACAGTTATACCTGTGTTGAAATGCAGTAGATTATTTAAAAAACTCATCCAGTTTTCACACTATTTAAGCGGGTAGATGTATATTCTAACCAACTGTAGTAGTTAGAGGTACTTTATAAACTTACTTTTATTATTACAAGCTGAGAAGCGAGACTTCAAAGCTATGAATTGTTAATTAGGTCATAGCGGCTAAACTAAGAATTAATTATACCTAACGAGAATCTGTATGCCTGTCAAATCAAAGCATTTCCCATATTATTATTTATTGTACAGTTGGTTATAAAATAAAGAAAGGAAGAAGTGATCTTATTGCTGTCTCTGCCAGGCAACCTTCAGGCAAAGAACAAATCACATAAATAATATGTTTGGGAAGCCGAGTTATGAATGATTCTAAAATGATTTATCTATTTATTGGTTGTGATGGTTCTTAATCATCTCAATAGATGGCGTGGGGTGCCCCTTAGGCACATGAAACCGAAAGAATAGAAGAAATTCGATTACTGTGGCAGGATCACGGGTGGCCGAGAGGCTAGGCGTTGCTACGGTTAGGCAAGATACGCAGGTTCGAATCCTGCCTCGTGATCAAATTTTTTCTATTCTTTCAAAATTTCTAATGATTTATCTAGTCAATTTACATAGATTATACGCTTTATTATATTCTCTTTAGAGAATATAATCTTTACTATCTTAGCAATAGTAGGATAACCTACTAAAGCTATACATTCCTAAACAATATCCAAGGTACTAAGGGGAGGTAATCATAGAAATTATAATAATTGTCCAAGTGTGTGGGGGCGGGGTCTAATGACAATCACGCGCGACATAACCATCGGGTGCGCGTGCGCAGGTGGCTGGTAGTGCTGGGAGGATGTGTCGATTATGTATGAACTATATTTTATACTAGCTGACTCACACAACTCTGCTCTAACTTTTAAAACGTTTGTTATCAACAATCCCCTGTTTTTGATAGTCGCGCGGTGTTGTACCTATAGACATATAGTTGTATGTTATCGATAAATGTTTTGTTTACTTCGTCTCAAAATACAAAGTATTACAAAGTGTTTTATGAGGAAAAGGCAAAAGGTACCTATTTAAAAATATGTCTTAATTATTGTGTATGATATACGTTAGCTATTTATGTATTTACGCTATTTGTAATTCTTTAATTTGATAATTACGGTAAGTAGAAACGATTGCAGACATTTGAAGTCATCTTGGCTTGACAAACAAACGAATGACTAACTTCAGAATTCGTATTTTCAGTTTAAACTTTATATTAAACTATCATTAACATTACATAATTATATATTATTCTGTGACTTGCTATTACGTAAAATTATCTACAACGTATGTAATTATCAACGCAGTAAATTATTAAATTTATGGCGCTTTTAACCAGATAATGAGTAAAAAATTCGCACACGCATATTAAAATTAACACCCACAGTTCACATTTCACGCGAACACATCGATAAAACATCAACCCATCACTAGCTCTATATCCAAACGCACGTATTGTCTCTATAGATAGTGATGTGCTCATTACAGTTATGTATTCATAGATGCATCTGTTCTTTATTTATATAATCATGTACGAAGAAGTGTTATTTCAACACTGAATAAACAACCTTTATCACCTTTGTATCGTGCAAAAATTGCTATGTATGTCTGTATATTTTATGTAACGTGTCGGTAACGAATTCAATTATTTGTTATATTGAATAATACCGATATCGTATCTACTTACCACCGTGCATTCGGAATACGTAATGAGCAAATAAAGTGTTTGTATTATAAAATAAAAATTGAAAAACATGACTTTATGAAAGCCAGTAGTGGCTCAGTGGTGAGGTCGGACCGAAATTGAAAAGTCACGGGCTTGAGATTAGACGATCTTATAAGATATGTATAATTTTTATTAGATTTTTCATTGATTCTTTGCGTTCTAAAACAATGGGATATATAAACGCTACGCAAATAAAATTTGGTACGTAGACAGCTGGACAACTGGAATAATATAGGCAACTTTTATCCTGATATACCTACGGGATACGTACTTACGCGGGTGAAACCGCTGGGCGCAGCTAGTCATTTAATAATCGCTTAAAGAATATAGGTACGCCAATATTTACAGTCCAAACGTTACAGCGCAATAAAATTCCACCAAAATAAACACAGCAACACGGCGAAGGCCAATTTCGTCTCTTAATTTGTATTAGCGACAACGCCAATTAAGGAAGGCAGAAAAAAAGACAAGCCGAGTTATTTATGCCTCCCTGGTATGTTTGGCCTGAACACTTATAATTATCGACAGGGATCGAACCGGCAGTTACGGTCAATAATTGGGAGGGAACAGTGTTTAAGTATAGAGTGTGGGTCGTAATATTGTTTTATGAGGTCCTCAAAAATAATGAATGTCATTTCGCGTGGGACGTCCAAGATGTAATGACGGACGTCGATTTGATTCCTAGCGCTGCGCTTCTCAAATGTTGGCGATTGCTTGTTAAATTAGTTTAACAAAACTTATAGAATAAAGAGACAAATAGTTTTCTTTAGAATACTTATCGTTATGGAGGTGGCTGCTTAACACTGCTTTAAATGTATTGAGTTAGAAATTAAAAACTTTTCAACGGATTTTAAACGCGAGGAAGAGACTGTCTCCCCGTGACCACGCTCGCTGTAAAGTGTTCGAAACGTCGGGTTAATAATATAATGAATAAATCGCGTTTAAAATCCGTTGAAAAGTTTTTAATTTCTAAATGTATAATACTCGCGTGAAACCAAACACAAGAAAATACTATGTATTGAGTTATTTATGGAAACGGAAGCCGAAAAAAAGCTCTCTAATAAAATAAGATATATAGATAGATCAACTAATAATTTAAGGATGGTCAATCAAATAAAGCAATAACAAGGATCCATATTAACTTATATCACAGCTAATATTTTAAAGAGAAATTTGCATCTTCACTAAATGACATTGACTATATTTTGTTAAAAGTAGTGGTGGCTCAATGGTGAGAACCTCGGACTTCAAAATCGACAAGTCGGGGTTCGAGACCGGGCGAGCGTGCAAAAAATAAATTGATTTTTCAATTTATCTGCACATGTGGATAACATCACCACTGCTTAAAACGGTGAAGGAATACATCGTGAGGAAACCGGCATGTCTGAGAATCAAAAGTTCGACGACATGTGACATCTGCCAACCCGCACTTGGCCAGCGTGGTGGATTATCCTGAACCCTCATAGGACGCCTGTGTCCCAGCAGTGGGAACATATATGGGCTGATCATGATGATATTTTGTTTATCAAATAAATATGAATATAAAAACATGAACAAAATTGAACACTAAAAATATATTCGCTTCCACATTTTGACAAGTGCAGAATTGTGAAAGTAATTTGCGAGATTATAATTGTAAATGTTTACAGCATTTGTTTTTCGTCATTAGCGCTGTGGTGGGCGGTCAGCTATCAGTGTGAGTTTCATTAGCCTTAAACTATATAAATTCTTGTACTAAATGTATTTATTCTATGTTACTTGATCTCTTGTATCACACTAATATTATGAATGTGAAAGTTTGTTTGGATGTTTGTACGTCAATCACGCTGAAACGACTGAATGGATTTTTATGAAATTTGGTATACAGACAGGGTATGACCTGACTTAGATGATTGCTGACTTGGATAAAACAGGAAGTCATACACATCTTATATATGACTTACTGTTGTCAAAATGAATTAACATGGTACACAGTTTCATCCCTTTTTTATCTCCGGAGGGTTATAATTTATCAAAAACCTTTCGTAGCGGATTCCTACGTCATAACATCTATCTGCATGCCAAATTTCAGCCCGAACCGTCCAGTGGTTTGGGCTGTGCGTTGATAGATCGCTATGTCAGTCAGTCACCTTTGAGATATATATATTTAGATTTTATTGATGCTTGAGTGTTGCTAAAGTGAGAATAACCTCAGAAGCTATTGATTACAAATAAACATATCCTACTAATATTATAAATGCGAAGGTTTGTAAGAATGTGTGTGTGTTTGTTGCTTTTTCACGAAAAACAAAAACTACTGAACCAATTGCAATGAAATTTGATACGTAAACAATGGACAACTGGAATAACATATAGGCATTTTTTTATCCCGATTCCTACGGGATACGGACTTACGTGGGTGAAACCGCAGGGCGAAGCTACTCCTAAATAATAATGACATTTTTATCAATATTTTGACAGTACATACGATTGGGCGATAATTTATCATGCTTGCGACTTCCTGCTGTGAACATATATTTTATAATGCTAGTTATTTTCTCATCATAACCTCTAATGGTGTGGCGTTATAATAATTATATGGCTTAGAAAATTACTTTGACATTCGTAATATGGCCATGGAGTTTTTGTAATATTACTGCACCCTAGAAAACATAATAGCAAGTATCGGTGTCTTAATTAAAATTGATTACCGGCGGCCATTTAGCAATGGATGGATAAATGGTTCAAAGTTATGAATATTGTATTAAATATTTATTTCAAAAATGTATTCTATTGTCCAACCTTTCACATCTAATCTAGTAGTAGTAGTAGTGGTGACATTTTTATATTATTGTGTGACAGATAAGTTTTAATAATAAAAACCAACAAAAAAAAAAAACAATAATAAAAAACACAAAAACATCGCCATTAAATTGAGTGATCATTCTCTGGAGACTTTTAATAAATACACACGTATTTGAATTTGTATGTATGTATATGTTTTATATTATCATCCCGTGTTGTTTATGTATAAGATATTTAGATAATAAATTATTGTGTTTTATGTTATATATAAAACTGATAACTTTTTTTAATTAAAATTGGTCCATTAAAATGTTGCATTCAACTCTTCAACTATAATTATACAACATTTCAATACAATGTTATCAGTAAAGAACTTTGAAACAGCCGGAGGATTTCCTTTTCATTACCCTTCCCATTCCATCTTTGCAATAAACAATCCTTTCCTTATCCCTTGCTCCTTAAAAGCGGGCAGCGCATTCGCAAAGGTCTGATCCTCTGCGAATGTTTATGCGTGGTGGTGATCGCTTACCATCAGGCGAACCACCAGCTCAGTTGCACGCTATTATATAAAAAAAGCTCCTTGTAATATTAAGGTACACACTCATAAGTGCTTAAGTTATAAAAGGAGTCATTATTTATGATCCCCCACAATTTTTAATTTAATTTAACCCATGTAAAGTACTCGGCTTATTCCAGATCGACGATCGAACAACTCGTCAAAGTTTTGTAATTGACTTGGTAACTTACAGGGACAGCCGTTAGCTCTCAGCCTATTGTAAAGACATAGGAAGATATAGACCAGTACTAGGTGGCACAAGAACTTTTTATGCTTCCAACTATATTAGGCAGACGTTTTCTATTTTGTTGGACAAACAGGTGGACGAAGAGCATAATTAAGAGTAAGAAGTTAATTTACATCCTTTAAAATTTCGTAGAAAATCAACCATTTATGGCTATCTTGAATATGGATCTTAATACGTTTCAATTGAAAACTATTCTAATAATATAAATTTGATGAATTTATTCATTTGTTTCTTTCCACGCCCTAATCTCAGAAACTACTAGAATGATTTCATTATTTTACCATGATATTTACGTGATCCCTCAATGTTAGTAAATACATAGCTTATACATATATAAGTCTCTATATACTAGCCTCTGTAATTACTGCAGGCGAAACCAGAGCGGTCTGTTAGTCATTTTTGTAATACAACATAGCTCATTCAACTGCTAATTAAAGTTTCTTAAAGAGTTATATTCAAATAATAAAAAAAAAACATCAACGCTCAAAACAGTTTTTTCACAAATACCTGTCTAAACATTCGTAACTCTACATCACCTTAAGTGTAACACGAAGTTTGATTGTGCAGGTCTGTCGTACCAGGCACCACTCACTAATTAACCCTCAACTTTTTAATTTTATTGAACGCATTTACGTGGGGCCCTTATCAAGGATGGTCCCATATCAATATACGTCGCGACCATAAAGATGGACTGATAACGGGTTTATCGTGAAAGTTTTTGAAACTATCCATTATTGGCACGGTGTGTCACTTTTAGGGTGTTGGTATTACCTAGTATAGGTTACTAGCTAGTTGCTAGTTAGCTGCTACAATGGTGTTTGTTTAAGTACATAACGAACGTTCATTACTATCCTACTATCCTACTAATATTATAAATGCGAAAGTTTGTAAGGGTGTGTGTATGTTTGTTACTCTATCACGCAAAAACTGCTGAACCGATTGCAATAAAATTTAATACGTAGACAGCTGGACAACTGGACTAACATATAGGCAACTTTTTATCCCGATATTTCTGCGGAATACGGACTTACGCGGGTGAAACCACGGGGCGCAGCTAGTGCCTCATGAAAAATTCACACATTACAATATCGATACAAACGACATCACTATCAATTCCCAGTTCATTACTTAATCAGGAAGGGACGTTAGAAAATTATGCGTGTCATATATTGTTTGTCATGTCGCCCGAGATCGAACCCCGATCCCCTCGCCGGCTTGAGCATTTGTCTTCATTTCGCTACTTAGTCTTGATAGGGATGGGCTGGAATGTCGATGACATTTTGTGCGGATTTTAATAAATTTAACAATTTAAGCCACAGAGATTATAAATAAATGTAACTGTGAAATATATAACGGGAAATATATATATATATATAGCTCTGTGCATGAAAATAATAAAATTGAAAGAATCCTTCACCTTTTAATTCTTCGTCGACAGTCCTTTTTAAAATGTAAGAAAGTTTTTTTTTTTTTTTTT
>NC_052105.1:5285842-5313880 GCF_012273895.1 Zerene cesonia | reverse complement strand
TGAATGCACACACTTGTGTCTTAGTGGGGTTGAATTGGACAAGGTTTTTACTACCCCATTCTGAGACTTCTTCAAGAAATTTTTCAATTTTCGACACGAGGTTGTTCCGGCACTCGTCAATGTATGCTTGCGAAAGGTTACCAGGGCTGGTGTAAAGGGCATCTCCAGTGCTGTCATCTGCATAGCAATGAATGTTACTGATTTGTAACATGTCATTGATATGCAGAAGAAACAGAGTGGGTGAAAGTACACAGCCTTGTGGAACGCCAGCATTCACTGGCATACAGTCTGAACTTGTTCCATCGACCAAGACTCGAAGACTACGTGCAGTAAGAAAGCTGGCAATCCATTTGTGTAATTTTGCGGGAAGTCCATAATACGTAAGTTTCGACAGAAGAGCCCGATGCCACACCCGATCAAAACCCTTCGCAATATCCAAACCAACTGCCAAGGCCTCCCCCTTACTCTCAATAGCTGATGCCCATCTATGGGTTAAGTAGATTAGAAGATCACCAGCTGACCGTCCATGGCAAAAGCCATACTGTTGATCGCTGAGCAGCTGGTTCTCCTCTAGATATCCTAGGAGCTGACGATTGATGATATTTTCCATCACTTTGGAGAGTAAAGAGGTAATAGAAATGGGCCTGTAGTTGGATGGATCGGATTGATCGCCTTTCTTAGGGATCGGGTGCACAGAGGCGGTCTTCCACGAGGCAGGGACTACACCTACACTGTAAGAGTGTCGAAACAGTTCTGTAAGGACCGGCGTTAATTCAGGGGCACATGTTTTGAGCACAATCGCAGGTATACCATCAGGCCCGTTCGCTTTATGGAAGTTAAGCGAAAATAAGGTTTTTCGAACTTTACTTTGAGTAAAGCGTACTTCAGGCATACTGTGCTGGTACTGCGAGATTGTGGGTGGTTCATTTCCACCGTCATCTAAGGTGGAGTTAGAGGCAAAAAGTGCCCCCAAGAGATCAGCCTTCTCTTTAGAGGAGTGGGCAAATGTATCATCCGTCCGGCGCAGAGGTGGAAACGACGATTGGCAGAAATTCCCCTGTAGTTTCACGGTATGTAAAATATTTAAACTGTTATAAAGATCTTAATGTGAATTTTACCTTAAAAAAACCTATTTCAACGTCTGTCTCTTTACAGTAGTGATTTGGAACTTTTTGTTTCAATATCATTGTTGATATCGTATTAAGAATCCCTTCAAAAGTTTTATAAACTTCATTAAAATTGAAAATCGACTTACTAGTAGATACATTTTCAAATAGAGTGCTAATATTCAAATAATTTGAAGTATTAACTTTTACACAACAAAAAATGCGATCCGAAGCGCTATCCGAACTTATTACGATAAATACATAAAATAATAAAAAATTATATAATAATAAAGCGATATTCCCACACATCACTAGCTTTATAAAACAAAGAACATTGATATTAATTTAGCTTTCCCGTACGAAATCACGTCGCTATCTAATTATCGGATATTCCGCGACCCGGTAAATATTATATTATGAAATTCTCGTCTCCGTGCCTCCCCGGGGAAATAATCCTCGTTTTTAAATGAAATAAGGCGATTCCGGCCGATCCGGGCAATTACCGGGCAATCGGCTGTTTGCCAATTACTTGTGCCTACCCACCTCTGTTATGTCTCATTGTTTATGTTTTGGAAAGAGAAATGATGCATCTTTGATAAAATACATGATTTCTTGAAATCGTTTTGAATGTGCATTTTATTTTTCTTTCTCTTATTATTCTTTTGTATTGTAAATTCATTACTTAATCAGGAAGGGACGTTAGAAGATTATGCGAAAAATATGTCTGGAAGAAATCGCTTTAAACGATAAGACCGCCCATTGTACTTAGATGTAAGTTTTATTTGTCTCTTTTCTTTTTCTTTAATGTTAAATAAGTGCAATAAAGAATAAAGAATAAATAAATAAATAAATTATGTTATATTTATCTAAACTGTTTTGCTGGGGTTTTAAAAAACAATGCTAATTGATAAAATGATTAAAAAGTGAAGTCCCGTGTCCCCTAGTGGGGTATGGGGCAGATGATGTACCTACTTACATCTGTTTCACTGATTGATTTTCTTTACGGGCAAGTAGGTGATCAGTCTTCTGTGTCCTGCGAGACCGAGACATTTTTTTATTGTTTGCCCCCACCGGGAATTACACCGAGGACCTCTCGGATCTACGCTCACGCGTTAACCACTGTGCCAAAGAGGCGGTCAAAAAATATATAATATTTATAGATAAAATGATTAGAAGTTTATAAAATTGTTTCGATCATATATGTTGATTTTTTATTGAAATTTCTTCATGTTAATTTCTTTATTAATTTGATGT
Source organism: Zerene cesonia (assembly GCF_012273895.1). Classification (NCBI taxonomy): domain Eukaryota; kingdom Metazoa; phylum Arthropoda; class Insecta; order Lepidoptera; family Pieridae; genus Zerene; species Zerene cesonia. The sequence goes on along the minus strand of NC_052105.1, from coordinate 5,311,520 downwards.
TCAAATTATTTGCAACATTTGCATATTGCATACGTCTAATCTCTTATTCTCAATATCTATTCTCTATAACATAGATTTCATTAGAACTATGCAAAAGTAAACCTACTTTAGAACTCGAACTTAGAACTTAGGAAGTGGACAAAGGCTATTTTATCGTACAGTACTAGATAGCATCATAGATAGTGTTCATATCACATGAATTATCTAAATTTATTACTTTGTATTAATTTTGATATATTCTTACCTAATCACAGAACCATTTATTTGCCATAATTTGTGAGAACAATCCACGACCAATCTGCTTGAACCCTGCTCAGGTTAAGATATCTCAAAGTGAGGGGTCAAGTAACAGTGGACGTTTTATACGCGTTGTCAGTAGCTATTAAATTATAAATTCGAGATTAAACATGTGTCATAGCCTTAGGTGATACATTTTTTAGATTAATTTGAATAAATATACGGGTGTAGAATACATTTCGTTTTTGAAAATAAAAGAAAAACCCTGTAATGCTGTTAGGTATCATTATGGTCTCCGTAACTACAATCTTTGTTAAAAACACCATTAATCGAACATAATTATTTAATAAGTTTCAAGCTAAAGACAGCAGCCATTTGGTTAAGGGCGTGCAAAAAACAAACATACATACATGTGTACGCTCGAAAAACATTTGGTCAGTCGAATAAAAAGACAATTTATCATTCATAAATAGCTAATACAGACGTCATAAATCCTAAATAAATTTTATTCTAACATTTTTTTTTCAGCAAATATTACATTGTCTATACTTCAAAATCCAATAATCAAAACAGTATGATGTATCCAATAAATGCAAGTTAAATTTACACGTGCTTAAATACCTAGCCTAGCCCAAACCATGACCTAACTGCATACCAATTATAATCAGCCAATCAAGATCAAAGGCCATCAAATCAAAAGACCAATTACAATGTTAAAAGTTAGCTCTAGGGCTTGTGGGATTTGAATTTGAAATTTTGGAACCAATTTAGCTCGAGGTGCCAGGCGACAGACGCCCGGGTATAGCGCTAGTTTATCAACATCGCTTGTAAGTGGAAAATTTTACGAACAATCAGTGTTAAGATAGAAAATTTAATAAAGGTATATGTCAAATAGTTTCCCCACTTACATTACACATGTTACTCAATTATTAGTACTAGTATAAATCATATATATAATTAATAAAATTACTAACAACAATCAAAAAGACAAATACCTACCTTTTATTTTTGTATTTATGAGTTCTAAAAAGATAGTAATCATTGTCTGACTATAAATCAATAAATTGGGTGATTGATTGATTAATTAATCAATCTGCAAAGTGCGATTAAAGTTACTTTTAACTTTAAAATATTTTGATAATGTGCACATTGATAACCAAATAACTAACTAATACGTTATTTAAACTAACTGATTTATAAACTGAAAAGTACTATACATCTGTAAAAACACATTATGAAAGCTTAAAATCGTATACTAATGCATACTTGTGATGTGTATACATTTTACGATTTTCGTACTGCGCAATCATTATCACTTGTATAGTTCTATCTGCATTTTATCGATCTAGACCTGAAATGAAGTGCCATATTTATAAATATCCAAATAACTTACTGCGTTGAGAAATTTTGAAAGAATAGAAAAAATTTGATCACGAGGCAGGATTCGAACCTGCGTATCTTGCCTAACCGTAGCAACGCCTAGCCTCTCGGCCACCCGTGATCCTGCCACAGTAATCGAATTTCTATTCTTTCAAAATTTCTCATTTATAAAGCATTTCAATGCTATAAAACTAAAAATTAAACTTACTGCGTTATTAAACCTTACTGCCTGTAAAAACATACATTAAGCTTTCAAAATGGTTTGAAAATTGAAATATATACTTTTACGATAATTGTAGAATGATTTCATACTGCGCAATCATTAAAAGTTGTATAGTTCTATCTGCATTATTAGCATATACTATAGAGTCACAATATTAATATCGGGTCGCGTCGCGCCTCTCCCGAGGGGTTCCTAAATCATCCGTCCCTGTCGCTCCCTCGCGCCATGACGATTTGCGGACTATGTGTGGACGTGCCTTTATAATATTGAGGTAATAATGGAATATGACTATATTGAAATTATTTTGATATGATGAACACTGAGGACAAAAGAATGGGAGCCGGAGACCGGTTTCTGATCCTTCTCAGTCCATTCCTTCTATCCAGTTGTCCATACCTTGCTTATCCTTTTCTCCCTAAAAGCGGGCCACGTATTAAGCACTACCGTATTAAGAACTTAATGTTCGTGGGTGGTGGTGATCGCTTACCATCAGGCGAACCACCAGCTCAATTGCCCGCACCTATGACCTTAAAAAAGTGTCACCTCCGCCACCGTGCTCTATATATTTGCTATGATATAATATGATGAAAATATCGAAAGTATAAATATCTACAACTTAAAATTTATTGTACCTTCCAACTCTCAAATTGCTTTCGTATTTGCATCGTCATAAATCCAAGAAGTCTAGAAACAAATATATTTATGTTTTCAATTCTTTTCTGCTGTTCAATCTTATGTCTTATCAAAATCACTTAATATAGAATTAAATTAAAAACATACACGGTATGTCCTCTCTAAGCCAATCGCGTCCGCAGCGCCTCCGGTAACATTCGTTTTACGGCGTAATTTTTCTCATGTTATTTATTTATTTATTACGAAGTGAGTGATCTATTTGACGTCATATCTTACACTCTGTAAATGGGACGCCATTTATAAGTTGGAGGTTGCGGTGCGCGCCTCAGTTTTTGGGAATTCAATTGTGGATTAGCTTCGTACAAATCTATTGTATTGTATTTTGTTTGGGATTGATTTTATATCTAACTAGCTGCACCTGGCAAACGCTGTTCTGCCTTACTCTTATCATTTAGGGGTATGAAAAATAGATGTTGGCCGATTCTCATAGATACCGGATAAGCACAAAAAATTTCATCAAAATCGGTCAAGCCGTTTCGGAGGAGTATGGCAACGAAAACTGTGACACGAGAATTTTATATATTAGATTTTATTGTTCGTTTATGGTTTACCCGTGAATTATGTGTAGTTTATTATTACCAGAAGAGGATCGCTGACGTTGCAGTTTCAGCGTTTATTGTGGAAATGACGATAGCTGACATCTTTTCGGCTGCTCGTGTAAGTAGTTTTAAGTGAATAAAATAGGAATTATTTATTCGATCGTCGAATAGATTAGATTATTTAGATTTTATATATGTTATTTTTTACTTAATTAAAAGTATTAGAGTGTTTTTGGTTTTTTTCGAATCTGTGGCTGTCGTAAACTTATTTCGTGACTATGTTTGATTTACTTGGTTTGTGTATCATATTTGTTTAGTGGGTTAGAATCAAATAAAACTTGTTGTCTTAAAAGTCACTCAGTAATAAATTAAGTTATGGTAATAAAATATAAGATCACTTTTAGAAATGTAAAAAAAATATTAATTTATATTCTAATAGTGAATCCATGTCATTATAATAAACCTGATGCATATCTCTTACATAATACTAAAGAAACTCAACAACTAACGATAAAACACACTCCCAATCCCACATCCCATACGAGACACCACGACATTATGTCACCAGCGTATCAGCACACCACTAACTTACGTTTCGATAGCATTTGATTTAAACGCCGCGATAGTGATGTGCCGACACGCGAGCAGTCGATAACGTGAATTATATCGACATTCGCATCCTTATTTGCACTTAATTAGTATATGCAGTTTATGCGCCTGATTGCGCGGGCTACGTGGTGGATTTACAAGCGTGAGTTGACAAGCGATCCAGATGGGCTTAAGTGGTTGCGATTTGCATAATGTGATAATATTAATTTTGTGTTTTCAATGTATGTTCATATTGCAATAGTGGCACAGTGGTTAGAGAAACCACAAGGTCACAGTAGTCTTAACAGTGATAAAATGGCAAGTCCAATGACCTACGTGTTTGATGACATGTGATTAAATAGCAGTACATGTGATCTTTTTTACCCCTTTTTAACAATTTTTAAATTTAGCAATCGTGAGGAAAATTACACTCACGATAGAATAAGCTCTATAGTGCTGTAATTCAAAGACTATGGTCATTATATAGTTGGGAGTAGAACATGCTTCCGCACGTATTTTTGATGTGACAATTGTAGCTGGTGGTCTCCGGATGGTAAGCGACCACCATCGCCTATGAACATTTGCAGAGGATATGGAAAGGCCTAAGCAAATTTCCTTTTTAATTTTTTTGATTGCCATCTTTACTGGATAAGGGATAAGGAAATGATCAATGAAGGGAATAAGGAAAAGACTGGGAGCAGCAAGGAAAAGGATGCGGGAATACCCATTGGGTCAACTCGCACCGTGAGAGTTACTACACCTCTTCAAAAGATCGGCGTCAAATCCATACTAATATTATAAAGCTGAAGAGTTTGTCAGTTGAACGCACCGATCTCAGGAACTACTGATCCTATTTGAAAAATTCTTTCAGTGTTAGATAGCCCATTTATTGAGGAAGGCTATAGGCTATATGTGTATCACAGGCAAAGCCGGGGCGGGCCGCTAGTCGTATGATATAAATGCTATTATATGAACGTACTCTATTCGGTTTTATTCCCGTAATCCTGCATAATTCATGTCATTAGACAACTTGCTTTTACAAACAGTAACAAAACCGGTTTTTGAGAACACTCAAATATATTGAAATAACTCTATCCTGACGAATGTGCGTGAAGGTTGTATCATCAACTGTCTGCAGGCTGAATGCTAATTAAGTGAAGATAACCTAAGTGTTCAACTTTGTTCTATCGACGTTGGATCTAAGTGCTTGAAGTTATTGCATAGTACTTGAGCGTGACTTCACTTTATTTCGCAACTGCTTTTGAATAATGTAAGTAAAAACATTTATATACGCTCTTACATACTCTTATCCTATAAGGCATATCATAATATTTTTAATAGTACTCAAAAACCGACCGAAACAGCACTATACCCTATCTCTGTCGCACTGATTAGTTGCCCGGAGTTTGGAAACCAACGTCAGAAGGCTATAATTATCTAAGAGCGGCGCATTTCGGGAGAAACGATGATTTAGTTAAATGTTCCAAAACCCTGTCTTGATTTGTTGCTGAAGCACCATTGGGACACACCGCTGGTACCTTCCACGAACATTTAAGGACTACATGATAGTCTTTTCAGGTGGTTATATAAAGAAACCAATCCTACTTCTTACTAATATTATAAATGCGAAAGTTCGTAAGGATATGTGTGTGTGTGTGTGTGTTTGTTGCTCTTTCACGCAGAAACTACTGAACCAATTGCAATGAAATTTTGTACGTAAGCAGCTGGACAACTGGAATAACATATAGGCAACTTTTAATGCCGATATTCGTACGGGATACTGACTTACGCGGGTGAAACCGCGGGGCACAGCTAGTACGACCATAAGAAACAATACAATTTTTTTTTCCATCATTTACATACCATCGCTACTATTACCTTAAGTAACGGCCGCTATTTTATATTTTTTAAAGACTTGAGAAGAAGTCTTCGATGAATATTATAGAAGAAATAGATAAACTTCTGAATAGATAGACTTATGTCTGTGTCTGTAATTCACTTTACACTAACTGTTGGCCCCGGTTCCTCCCGTAGTACATATATATACATTTTAAACATGTAGCATTCTCGGTTAACTAATAATACAACAATAAAATAAATTTTGGAATCGGTCCAGTAGTTTCTGAGATTACCCCCTACAAACTCGCAAACTCGCAAATTCACTTTACCTCTTCTTAACACTACTTGTATTTCTATCAATATTCCGTTCCGATAATCACATCATATGCTTTGTACTTAGTATTTATATGATGGTCACCAAAATATGTTCAGATATTCAAGATCCACACTCTACACTAAGGACGAATTTCCGACCAAACCGAGTGGAACACAACTATAAATTTATATATCATACACAAATATGGCACAAAGCGCCCCACGCTTTTTTCACAACAATACTAGTATTTTTCATTCATTATTATTTTCAGTTTATATTAAAAATTATTCACAACAATATTAGTATTTTTCGTTCATTATAGTTTTCAGCTTATATTAAAAATTATTTTATAGTTTTTAGTTTGATGTGCTTGAAAAGCGTGTTTTTTAGTTTTTTTAAACTATATTTTATTAAAGTAACATTTCACTCAAGATAGCCACATATAGGTCTGTCATAAATCGCACACATACATAAAATAGTAGTTATTTTTTCTTACATGTGTTCTATCCACATTATTATTATTACGAAAATTGGCTATATCATTATCGATGAAATCTAAGTCTTCTTGTGACCATAACAGTGTGTATGGTACCAGGGTGTAAGCCAGATCACAGGATCTCTTGTCAAAGCACAATAGGGACTAATTAAGAACCGTCTTCCATAATTACTAACTCCTATTGCGGATGCATGTAACAACTGCTTGGCGTCCTGAAATGCGAAAAAGGGTTTCAATTAAAGATAATAGGACATATTTTAGAAGAGTTTTTACAAGATATCTGTAAATATTTACCAATTTAAACAGGAAAAGAAACTACGTGTTGTAAAAATGACGTGATTTTACTAATAGAAAAGAGGTTTGTGAGTCATGCTGACGATACTTGAAGGCGCATGAAGTATTTTAGAATCGCGTTGGTATCAGGGTGCATAGAGGTTCACTGACAGTCAACGCGATACTATAACCAGCTGTACAATACCTGCCAGAATTAGCTTAATATTTAGGAAAAAATATTAGGTTCGATCGATAAGTCCCGAAAAGCAAAAATAAAAAACCAAACATTATTACACAATACCTAAATACATGGTAATATTACACACAATGGAACATAATCTCACAGTCCGCGTCAAAATTTGATTTATCGTTTCGGCGAAATGAGTGGACAAACACTTTCGTCATTACAATATACATGACAGAATAACGGCTATTTTGGTCACTTTTTGACCTCCATCCACACAGAGGTCACTCCCACATGTCACAATGGACACGAAACGCGGAATTGAGAGACTGATAGGCTGATAAGGAAACAAAGAGTCGCAATTTGTTCGCGGGAACGACGTCGAGTCGTTTGCTTGTCTCTGATTCGACGTTTGTAATAATGACTGTATTGTGGATGTGGTATGTAATATTTATGAAATAGTCTATAACGTACTATCCGTTAATGTAAAAATGCTTTTAAGTTAATAAGTTTATACCCACTTTGTTAAAAGTTTTATTGAGGAAATTCGTGATAATGTCGTATATAAAATGCGTCGATAAACATACATATACATACGTGTGACAGCTCTGAAAAAATGTGGCTTTTAAAGTTCAATATTAACACTACTTACTGTCTTATTGATAACCTACTTATAAATAATTATTTTCTACAAAAATGAGCACCGACATTCCCCGGGGGTAATACCACTTTAGATAATGTCCGGGATCAAATGGCAATTTCCTAACAGACACAAAAAGAAATGGGTGGAAAGTCCGAGGAGTTAGTTAAAAAATAAAAATTCAAATTTGGAACATCCTTTGTCTTTGGAAACATCGCTTAAAAATTCCGTTGAAAAGGCGTTCCTTTCCGTTTTCTTTTCCTCACATAACTAAAGAAGCTTTATGAAATAAAGCATTGCACCCATATTATTAGATTATTATATAGTTAGATGATAAATACATAAATTCACATCCATACTTACAAATCTGAGTTATCGAAACAATAGTGGGAGAAATGCGTGCGAAGTTTGGAGACAGTCACTCAAGCAACGATCTTATCTGTGGTAATGACTGTTGCAATTAAATAGCCTTAATAAAGTGCTTGTACCTGTCATACATATTAATTAATTTGGTTGTCGGTGTTTTTGGATGGAGTAACATTTTTTAGATTTTTGTTTCATAGTTACGTAATTTTGATGTAAGATGTATTATGTTATTTTGATGTTCGTGATTATGCAAAAATGCTTTACAATGGTTATTTTAAACCATGTAGTATTTATAGGTGACAGATAACAATAAAAAATTTAATCAACAATGATATAAATGTACGCTTGTTGATAATTACAGTAACAATATTTGACAAATCATATTTTATGTTTATTTTCAATTCCGCCATTCACGCTGGCGGTGATTTGTTGATTATAACAATATGCTCATGCATTAATATTATTATTTATATAGAACATATCTAATATATAATAATATACAATATCACAATATCTCGGAGATATGTTATTACAGATAAGAAATAACAATAATCAAAGCTGTGGTACTATAAAAATTAAACCTCACATGAAATAAAATATTTGTTCGTGGTACTTACTTACTGTGGTGGTATTTATGTTGTAGGTAGCTATTTTAAAGGTATTAAAATTACTTTGAAATATCTACGTAATATTAATGTACCTATTAAAATTACCCAACTGAAAGCTACAAAATGCATAGGAAGACTTTACATAACAGCTTCTCATAATAATTTTTTTAGGACAATACGATTTGTTAACAAAATACACGGCGATAAAAATTGTTACAGCACTTACATGGATGTAGGGCAATTATACCGTCAGTGACACCTGTCCGCATTATATGCAAATTAGTTGCAAGTCTATTATTTTTTATGGCAACACCGACACGACTGTGTGAAGGCAGAGGTTTTATAACCTTTTTTTTTTATTGTCAATACAGATTTGCAAGTAGCGTGTTGCAATTATGTAGAATTAATCCGTAGTTAGGTAATAAATAGTTTTTGATGGAAACTCTGTGATTATGAATTCAATACTTCTTAGTTTTATTATTAAACTTCGAGTATTATATGGAAAAATTGTGATAAAATTACGGTTGGTGTTAAAATCACGGTGTTTTTCAATGAATTGTCGTGAATCATATTAGCTGCGCCCCGCGGTTTCACCCGCGTAAGTCCGCATCCCGTAGGAATATCGGGATAAAAGTTGCCTATAATATGTTATTCCAGTTGTCCAGCTATCTACGTACCAAATTTCATTGCAATCGGTTCAGTAGTTTTTGCGAGAAAGAGCAACAAACACACACACATCCTTACGAACTTTCGCATGTATAATATTAGCAGGATTAGTAGGATATAAATCATATTGTTTATATCTGAGACCATGGAACACTAGGCTACCGTGGTGTAGCAAGAGTCGATGGAATCTGTTTATAAAATAAAAAGATTTAGCTTAGTGTCAGACCCAAAACACAATTTAAACACACCCACATTTATAACAAGAACAACATATAAAAATAGCCCAACAAAAGGAAACCAATTTGAGCAACAATGTTTGTTTAGAAATATCTATTTCAAGTGTAGCAACATTGTCACAGCGGCGACAGGGTTTCGGCGCCAGCGCGCGTGCTCGCGGTGTAAACACCAATCACGGGACGTTCGAATTTCAAAAACATTCGCGCCGACGTGACGCAGTTTCCTGTGATACTGTTTAGTTATTCCGTTTTTCGATAACGTCCGTGACTAATTGTGGATGACTTTTGTACTTGCGGTATCGTTGTGTGCAATTTAATGGAATTAACATTGCTCATGAATGTATTGCAGTTTTAAGTATGATTTTGTCTATAATTTTTACATTAATCATGTGATAATGTTTGAATTGACGAACTTCACACTAGAATACATGTATATATTGTACTTCTTCGATATTTTTATAATTTTCAAACTATGATGTTATCTATGTTATGTTCAATCGGCTTCTATACGAGTAGGTATCACGTGTACCTATAAAGCGTTTAAGGCACTTTAGAATTGATGTCAAATTTTATCAGATTTGCAACCCACCAGATCACGTATTGCTTTAGATAATTCGTATTACCTACTCATTAATTCCGTCTTTCTTTCGTATACAATATGTTATATTTTTACATATTGAAAATGGTTTCATACAAATTTACGTCATATCGAGTTAAGAAATTCCTGAAAAGATTTCTCAAAAAATAATGTCCCAAAAATATAATACGTATAAACCAAATGCCAAAAGTCATTATATTATAACAGAACCCGTTATTAAAAAGTTAATAACCAATTTGACGAATATGAAATAGATTCCCTGAACCCAAAGGCGGAGACATTGCTTATGAGTTTTGTATTTTTTACTTTCGTCTGGCGCCCAAATTAAAAACAAGATGGCGGGAAAAAATAACCTAAAAATTTATATTAGATTAGATTATCATAATGATATTTAAATTGCTTTATTTATTGGAATGGAAAGAATTGACGTCAAACGGATAAAGAAAAACGTATTTGCATAAAGACAGTGAAAGTCGAATGATTAAAGTGATTATAATTGATATGTTGGTAAATAGTTTTAAGAATAGATAAGAAACTGGAGTTTGTGAACTATATTTTGAAATTTGAAATCAGTAAGCCGTCTAATTTTTTTTACTGACACAATAATTGACATATTCTAGCAATTAAAATAGAAAAAAACTCTAGATTTAAGATGTACATTGAATTTGTGACAGGTTTTTGTACTATTAGTAACAGAAGTGATGCAGTACATACGAGAAATAGTTTAAGAGAATTCAAAGCAGCATTTATCACGGGCACTAGAAATGACAATAACATCATAAATATTACCCAAGGTTAGGTTGGCATGCAAATTAAGTGTAGACAATAGATCCAAGTCTATCGTGCAATAAGATTGTATAATTGCTCTAATTATGGGATGACAAAAGTGGACAATGGGATTCCTTAATGTAATTAATTTTATATTACCGTTTTAAACGGAAGACGCTTGTTGCTGTGTTATGTCATTTATAAATAGTTAATGCAAGATGAAAAATTCGCAGGATTTAGCTCAAAACTTCTTCGTCTTTTATTCGTCTATTTAAAATTACAATAGGATCTATAAAGTATGTAGGCGCAAAGTATTAATTAATGTGTATTAGATGTTGTTATATTACCTATCTTCAAACAAAAATAGCTCAAAACTATACAAATATTCAACCTCTAAAAACTCAAAATTGCGTTTTATTTGTTTCGTTCGATCCATTGATGCAAATTTATAAACTAACAAATTCTGTTAACCGAGTACCTAAGTACAATGCTTTATATAACTTAGCTGCTACAATCGCGGTAAGGAAGGAGCTCTAGTGCCTTTCATGGGAGAACCTGTAGTCGCTACTGCTATGCTTTGTGACCCCTGAAAATTTTAATGGGTAAACATCCCACATGCTCTACTTTTCCCCAAACAGAATATCTTTAGTTTCCTCTCTGTCAACAAAAAAGGTAAAGAAAAGAGTAGATAGCCACAGTATCTAATCTAGGCCACCTTCCACACTAAATAAATAGCTGCAAAATCATCCCGATGGATTTACGGCTCTTAGATTCGGCTGCAAGTAAAGACTAGAGACAGCTTTATGGCTACGTGTTTGGTTTTATAATCTACTACATAAATAGATTAGGCTAGCTGCCGAATTGGTGTTCTAGAGTCTGAATCTGAATTCCTAGATTTAGAAGTTTTGAAATCAATGATTGGTCAGGAAATTAAATCATAGATTGTCACAGAATAAAAAGTACAAGTACCATAGTTCATGGTAAATTGTAGTGTTTTTAAAGATATTGGTATTCTAGAACAATTAGGTATCATAAAACAATCTAGCTCAGCAATTCTACGGTGACTAAACAACTGTTTAACATAGTAATACATTTCCGTATTTCAACACACACAAGAAGAAAATAATGTAAACAGATTAGTTTTTAATCGCGGAATGCCTACATACATATTTATTACATTTTAATAGACATCTTTAAACTTACCGTTTATTATTTATATACTACGTAGTGTTGCTAGGTTTAAGAAATACTTATTTCTTATTCAGATCAAATTTACGATGCGTTTGTATGGCATGGGCAGGATAATCGAGATATCGCTTTTCAGCGATATTCTATGTTTTGGTTTCTTATTTGTTTGTGTGGGTGCATTAAAGTATTCATTTATTAATTATTGATTTATAGTCGATATTTTTTAACAATGAAAATATGCACAAACGCCGACCGTATTATGCATTTATCTCTACAAGGTAATTGTTAGTAGTAAGTCCAGCCGTCTAGTCAGACAGACACGTACCTAAGCTACACAAGAACGAATTTGATTAATGAATTATTTATAAGATCGTGAACTAAAATCAGTCCTAAACAGAATGAAGACATAAACCACGCATCGGATTCCAGCACGGAATGGGCGCACTCGACAACCGCTCCAGCTATTTCGGTAAAAATAAATAAATACGCACTGCTACATGGGATTAGAGATGTGGAAGGGACCAAGGTAATGTTGTTTGTATGTGTGTTTTTAGTCTTGTGAGATGTGAAACAATTTAATATGTAAGAAGCTTGTTTTGTGCAAATAATTTGGTTTTGATCTATTGAGAGGTATGGATTATTTATTTATTTATAACTATTTAATAAAACTATATATAAACGAATCTTATTAGTAATAATGGCAAAAAGAACATCATAGTAAATTAGGCGGCCTTATCACTTAATAGTGATCTCTTCCAGGCAACTGGAGCTAAAGGTAACTAGCTAATAAAAATAAATAGGTGGGTGGGAAGAAGCAAGGAGTTAAAAGGTTTAAATGAGAAAGGTAGGCAGTAAAAAATATATTTTGGATTATAAACTGCTACTAAATAACAATTAACAACACAAACGTTGAACAAATGTTGAGAAAATCAACTTGACAAAATCAATTTTAAATCCATTACTGAGCATAATATTTAAGAAAACTAACAATAGATCAATGGTGATATTAACTTAACTATATTAGTTTAATTTCACATGATACAACCTATAATTTTCGTCTCTTATTTATCATTCCCACTAAACAGCATTACCCACATTTCAAAAAGTTATCATCAACTGATTTTTCTGATACAATTTATAAAATTAAATGGTCAGATCTAGTAACATAGACCCACGGGACATGACGCTACGACACGGCGCACGAATGTAGGAGCACTTGATAGCAAGACGCGGCTAATGTTGTAGAGATTGCTTTATTTCGGGCTATGACGCGTTTCCGGTTTGATAGATTTGAGGTTATTGTCATGGTAAACGAGTCTAGTGTTTTTAATGGTTTTGTATTGAAATGTATAGAGATCATAATTAAAAAAAAATCAAAAATCGCCTTGAAATTGGCAGAAACCAAGTTTAAAAAGGACCACATAGCAGGCACCAGCTTTCAAATAAAAACGTAAAAATTGGTTCACCAAGTAAAAAGTCATGAGGTAACAACTACAAAGAAGTACAGTCGACGTGATAACCTCCCTCTTTTTTGAAGCCGGTTGAAAAGTAAACGTCGATAGATTATAGTCTATCAGATTGTAGAATTAAGTTTACTTAAGGTACTATATTGGTGGAAATTCAGGATTAATGAATATTCAAATCAAATTCGGACCATTGGTTAATTTTTTTGGGTCTAAGCTGGCTTCTTGGCTAGGTCACAATGATCTGTTTTCTGTGTATTTTCCATCTTTCTTTTTGAAGAACATAACATTCTCTTTGTTGTATATTTTCTTTTGAGTGTGAAATGACTTACCGTCTCATGTCTACCATAAAGAACTAAATTGCTTGTTTTAATGACGGAATTTGCTCTTATACAGAGCTTACGTAAGGAAACTATTTAATCCTGGAAATCCTCATCAGGATAGTAAGATAAATTGAAGATATAACTGTATTGCTATTGATACTTGATATGTAAACGGAGTTCGCATCAAATCTGTCTTCCTCTATCTCTTTCTCTTTGTCGTGTCGCTCTTGACAGCGGTCGTGGTCCTCATGCGGTATCAGGGGTAGGGGTTCCGCTTCACGATGTCTGATGATCCAGCATCTTTCCCTGCTTCTTGTCATTATGCTACTGACGCGCAGCGCACCGCACATACTGTCCGATTAAAGTGGGTCAAAATCAGGTCTAAATGAACCACATACAAACATACAGGTGCAGCTGATAATAAAATAGCCATGTCTCATACAAAAACTTCATTACAAAAATTATGTCAAAATTGCACAAACATCCGCTCAATAATCTCATTTTAGCCACCATTAAGAAGTTTTAAAAATCTCATTACCAGTTCGTGGTCATTAGGGGGTCTCATTATTTAGGTGGGTCGCGGACAGTCCCCCAAACGTCAAGCCGTTAAATTATAATAAGCGGTGCGGGACTCAATAATCGAGTGCGCTGTTGGTGACGCCCAGCGTCGTATACCGGCTCCTTGCTTGGGTGACCATGATTTTTGTTTTTAATAGTAAATCATAATAATAATAAACATCAATTTTGTGAACAATAAAACACGAAAATAAAAAAGATATCATTTCTTTGTATATTTATAGCCAAACCCAATATTCAACACGATGTAATGTAATTAACTTTACTAAAAATGTCATCTAATCAAAATTTGATGAGAAATTTCGTATAAAATAGTTACATTAAAGTAACATAGTCAAATACAACTATATGATAAGGTAAGAAAAGCACTTACCTTTTTGTCCCGAAAAATCCCAAAACCAGAACACCCTATATAAACGTGGGAACTGTATGCGCACACGCAGCCAAATTGCTAGAGGCGGGGCAAACACAACGCTTTGTTTTACAAACCGTTTCCGGGCGAATAGGAATTATCATTTTCTTCATATGTTTTCTAATTTAATGTGATTACTTCGTTAATGAAATAATGTTTAAGAACGTCATTCAAAGTTCACAGTTTCCGAACTGACATTATTGGAAGCGTGTCAAATTTTGAATACTAGCTTTTTATAAGATAGTTGGCAAAGAAGCTAATGGATCACCTGTGTAAGCGACCAGCACCGACAATGAAAAGCATATGAGAGGAAGGAAGGAAAGGAGTGGGAAGGGCAAGGGAAAACACATCGTTCTGCGGTTGGTGGTTTTGTTTCCACTAATGTAGACGATAAACACACCAAGTGGTATAAAAGCTATGATTTTGGTAGAAATAAGTTACAAATAGTTAAGTCAAACTTACAAATATTGCCTTATCTTAATAAATATTACTCAAAATGTATCTCTATAGCTACTCATTCTAAAGTATCCAGTGTGGTATCCAAGTCCGTTTATCAATAAAGTTTATAAAGTCAAAATACGACTGGTCAGAAGTATATATATATTCTTTTCTTAATTATCAAAGTAATTAAATTGTGTTATTATGTGTATCTAAATAAAGATGATGTCAGTAAATTAAAGAAAGCTAGACAATATCATAATAAATCCAACGCCCGAACGCAAACAATACTCGAATGGCCAGATAAATTTCATAACAATTGAATGTCACATACTTGACATTTGTGTGAAAAAAATCGGTCGCGATCCACCTGCCGTACAAAGACGCCGACAAAGGCCAAATCGATTAAGTGTATCGATTATAAAGTCGATTATAACACGAGTCGATTATCCGACTCGCTGTCACCCGCGACTAATGGCTAACAATAGTGTTTCGATCGATGACAAAAACTGGCAATGTGCCGGCAAAATATGAGATTACAGATTATGAGGCTATTCATAACCTTAAGTTTATATGGGGTGTTCTTATTTATAGCTTAATAAATAATTAGGATATTACAGAAATTATAACAACTGGCACCCGCTCTAGACTGAGTACAAAGAACTCGCCAATGTCGACAGGCACCATCAATTACACACGACTCCATTCATATGAATTATATTGTTTAGTAATGCCATTGACATTCTGCAACACTATCATTAACACCAAGTTAAATTGTAACACAAATGCGTGCAGACAACTTTATAACAAGATTTTAATTGAATTTGATTGAATTCAATCGATGTTATGCATGACGTGAGTATGCACCATATCATACAGTAGAATAAAATATCTTTGTAATAATATTTAACTTTCGCTTAAAATTAGTTAATTATTGTATTAAAGAAGCTATAAAGAAGAAGAACGAATAAAATTATTCGTTCTATTGCTATACGACTTACAATAAAGTATAAACTAACTGTATAGTAATCCAAGCCTTGAGTAAATAGTATAATGAATTAATTGATTTTGAAAGTAATTTAAAAATCCCAAAAAAACACATCGTCGTGTTATATACTACATATTAAATTATAATGCTTTTAGACGTAAAAAAATATAAAAATAAATTAACGCACACCCTGTATAAAGAAGTCCGAGCTTGCCAGCGGGAAGGCGTACGGGACGGGCGCCGGCGCAACCTTTGTGCCTTTTATTCTTTTTAATCTGTTCCACTCTATGTGATGGATGTTACGTCATTAAACGATTTTAGGTTCTATTAATAATCTGTGCTGTGCTCTGACGTTACTAATTTTCGGATGGAATTGTGCTATTGTGTTGAAAGAGTGGCTTAGTGGTGAGGACATCAGACTTATAGTCGATAAGTCGGGGGTTCGAGACCAGGCGAGCGTGCAATAAATTAATTTTTCAATTTATCTGCGCATGTGTGTAACATCACCACCGCTCAAACGGTGAAGGAAAACATCGTGAAACCGACATGTCCAAGAATCAAAAGTGCGACGACATGTGACATCTGCCAACCCGCACTTGGTCAACGTGGTGGATTATGGCTTGCATCATAGAAGGCCTGTGTCCCAGCAGTGGGAAAATATATGGGCTGATGGTGGGTTGGCCGCGCGTAACTAAATCTTGAAGGTAAAGCAATATATATGAAAGGATGTTTACGTTTCTATATAAAAACGCACACGTAAGATGCAAGTCGATTTATCGGAAGCAAATGAACTTATACTGATAAACATAACGTATTAACTGATAAAGCAAAAGTCAGACTTAATCCATATCTCAATAAAATAAGGGACCTTTTTCAAATCAATTCTATAATATCTAATCTAAAACTA
The DNA here is from genome assembly GCF_012273895.1 of Zerene cesonia. NCBI lineage: Eukaryota > Metazoa > Arthropoda > Insecta > Lepidoptera > Pieridae > Zerene > Zerene cesonia. The sequence goes on along the minus strand of NC_052105.1, from coordinate 5,294,575 downwards.
ATATTATAAATGCGAAGGTTTGTAAAGATATGTGTGTGTTTGTTGCTCTTTCACGCAAAATCTACTGAACCGATTGCAATAAAATTTGGTACGTAGATAGCTGGACAACTAGAATAACATATAGGTAACTTTTTATCCCGACATTCCAACGGGATACAGACTTACGCGGGCGAAACCGCGGGGCGCAGCCAGTCTAAAATGACCTAATTAATACATCGCTAATTTATTTATATTACCCACAATTCGTTACAAAGAGCACTTTGTTTTTTCTATGAACAAATGCAAGAAGACCACACGGTCGGTCACACAACACCCGATGAAAGCTTTTACAGCGTGACAGTTTGACACTTGACACGCATCCGACAAAGCTAATTCCGACTTATTTGCGTGACAATTATTCGCTAATTTTAGCTGGCTGATGAGGAGGGCTCGAGTTATTCCGTTTTTTCTACTAATTGTTTTTTTAGAGTAAACATTAGGATGGATCTGTATTTAACTTTAAATTGAAATAAATTAGGGGGAAATGAAATGATATTTTGCTTATAAGAACATCTATTAGTACTACAATAACTAACTGGTCACTGAAGAAATTAAAAAACCTCGTCTAGTAATCAAGTTTAATTAAAAATTAAATTATATAAAAATTACGAAATTAAAATATACATTGCGGGCGTGTTATGTTTTATATATTTTGACATATCAACAACCACCCACTTTTTTCCTATTCTTGTATTAAAATTACCACATATAGCTAACTAGCTGCGCCCCGTGGTTTCACCCGCGTAAGTCCGTATCCGGTAGGAATATCAGGATAAAAAGTTTCTTACGTGTTATTCCAGTTGTCTAACTGTCAACGTACCAAATTTAATTGCAATCGGTTCAGTAGTTTTTGAGTGAAAGAGCAACAAACACACACACGTCTTTACAAACTTTCGCATTTATAATATTAGTAGGATTAGTAGGATAGGATAGTAGGATTAGTAGGGAGTAGGATAATAGTGAAAATATATCACCCAAACTAATAAACCAATCAGAATCCAACTCACCGGACATTCAATCTAAGATTTGTTGATCAACATTTAATCTACGCAAAAAAGCACCAGTCACCCAACACCGGGTGAAAGTGAGCTTTTAACGTGACATTGACAAGTTGACATCCGCGTCCGTCTGAAACGGCTAATTTGGTTCGCACCTGGTTAAACGTTAGTGTGCGCGTTGAGTTGTCGGGTTAATGAACTTTCGCTATGTGAAATTATTTTAATTATCCGTATACTCTTATTGTTATAATCCTACTAGCTGCGCCCCGCGGCTACACCCGCGTAAGTCCGTATCGCGTAGGAATATCGGGATAAAAAATTGCCTGTATGTTATTCCAGTTGTCCAGCTGTCTACGTACCGAATTTCATTGCAATCGGTTGAGCAGTTTTTGCGTGAAAGAGCAACAAACACACACAAATCATTATAAACTTTCGCATTTATAATATCAATCGGATTTTATTAGGATAATTTTTGAAACTCCGGTTTTTCTTTAGAAGAGGCCTGTGTCCCAGCAGTGGGAACATATATGGACTGATGATGATGACCTCGGGTTTTATATGAATTTTATTAAAAAACGGTCAAGTGCGAATCGCAAGATAAAGTTTATGTCCGTACCATTCGTTGCTTACGTACGATTTTTATTATTTGTTATTACAAAAATCACTAATAATTTTTATTTTGTTCCTGCTCTCATCAAAGCCAATCTAGCCGATAAGATAGAATTTAAACCTATATAATTACTATCCACAACCAAAATCTCAATGTATTCTTATACAGGGTGTTCAAAAATAAATCATCGAACAGAAGATGATCCCACAACACATAACATTTCCCATTAATTATCCACACATCGGCTGGCAATGTCAATCCCGCACCGACAAAGGCCTCATCAACCGGCATGATGTAACAGAAATCTTTTTTCGTCCGCCATTGTCGCGAGCCGCAATTATACCCCTTGATTAGTGGATGACACTGATTGCTTCTTGATTCTGGTGTGTAATGCTGGTTTGAACACCCTGTATGTGGTTAATCCTTGGGGGTAGGTAAAAAATTCAGGTATAGGATGATATATATGGAATGGGTGATATGGTAGAATTCTTATTTATAGTGTTTAAATTAAAATATATCTGAGTATGTTTGTATAGACCATTGTAACAGGATCGACGATTGTGATAGAGTTTTGCTCAGAGATAGACTCGGTTGACATAAATATTAGACAAATGCACACAGAAGTTAATTTATTCGTAAGTAGAAAACAAATTTCGAGAACAATATTGTAAAATGTGAATTTATAGGTACGGCGAATTGATATCATATAATTAGAATTACATATATCTAAATGCATCAGAGGTGGTAAAGCAGTGATACGAGTGGGCTCAGTGGTTCAGACCTAGGATTTATCAAAAAGTTTACGGTTCAAAACCGGTGCATGTAAATAAATTGTTTTTTTTTTCAATTTATCTACACATTCTTCACATCACCAAGGCTCGAAATGATGAAAAAACATAGCAAGAAAAACTTCGACGACATGTGAGACTTGACATCTGCCAAGATATATCAACTACTAGCTGCGCCCCGCGGTTTCACCCGCGTAAGTCCGTATCTTATCGTAAAAACTTACCTGTATGTTATTCCAGTTGTCCAGCTATCTACGTACCAAATATCATTGAAATCGGTTCAGTAGTTTTCGCGTGAAAGATCAACAAACACACACATCCTTACAAACTTTCGCATTTATAATATTAGTAGGATGAAAATAAGTGGCATTGAAAATGCGTTGATGCAGCAACCTGAATGTAAACCAATGAAAATAATTGATTGATTGAAGCGACAGTTAGAAAAACATTGAGAGTTGCTGCTAAAGATGAAGAAAATTATTGTAAATACATAAATAAATACTTTAATGCACCCACACAAACAAATAAGCGGACGTACGCAAACAAAAAAGAAACAAAAACAAAGAAGAGCGGTACATCAGGCGGCCTTGTCGCTGAAAAGCGATATCTTCCAGGCAACCTTTGGTTATAGGAAGAGTTTAATAGGGGAAAAGCGCTAGATAGTGGATAACTAAAACATAAATATACTAAACTTATTGTAATAGACAAACGCATGCAAGGTCTATGAAATATTTATTTAAAGGTGAAATACTACAACTCACAGACTGGTAGTAAGTGGACTAAACACTCACAAGTGTATATTTAATATCGTTTCATCTTCTGTATGAGATAAGATCTTCTATAAGTTGTAATTATGGAAATTTTTGAATAAAACAACAGCAGAATTATTTGCATGAACAATTCGATTTAACAAAAAATACATATTAATCTGTAATAAAATGTGCATGAAACTCCACAAACAATAGTAATTTACCCAACACGTAAAAAAGCGAAAATTGTTTCAAAATTGACAGTCCTGTCAGCGAAGTGTCCTCACCAAAAAAATGGTTATTTCATGCAAAATTGAAAAAAGGGAACAGACGTGTGAAATCCTTTGTGTAGTTTTTTTTTCTCTTTCTGTCTCGAAGATGACGTTCCCGTAAAAGGTTTGGGTCCGTTGACAGATTAAAAATTATGCCAATCTCAACCTTACGCGAACGAAATAAGGTACATCAATATTTGCAGTGTCATCATTTTGTATTATTTTTTTGCCGAACGTATCACGTACGGTTTTTAAATTGAGGGCGGCTTTTTCTTTAAACAACATATTTACTCTTGTCAGTGTGTTTTTTTTAATAAATCATTCCTGCGTTTGAGACGGTGGGCATTAATAGAAATATTTCAAAACTAGAATCGCTTAATTCAAAAGCCATTTCTTATCCTTAGGGCCGTGTATTAGGTACTTTGTAGAACATTTAGGTAAGTCCGATCTTTTAAAAAATACACCTAAAATAATTGGAAATTAAATCTAACTATACCTTCAACATCATGCATATTGTATAATTTTATTCTTTTTTTTATGTCACAGTCGGCAATGGAGCTGGTGGGACGCCTAATGGTAAGCGCTACCACCGCCCATGGACATTTGTAGAGGCGTAAAGTCGATTACAGACCTTACGCCTCTACAAATGGATTGCTGACTTTAAATTGGAAAGGGATTAAGAAAGGATTGGCGAGAGGAATAAAGGAAAGGACTGGGAAGGGGAAGGAAAAGGATATGGGCCTCCGGCTCACCCACTCACCAAACGAAACACAGCAGAATGCTATTTCACGCCGGTCTTCTGTCGGGTTGTGGTACTTCCCCGGTGCGAGCTGGCCCAATTCGTGCCGAAGCGTGCTCGACTACCACATATTCGATATGAGATTTAGGTGCCTGCATGAAAAAATTTCTCCTTTTATTTTTTCTTGTACTTACAGAGTTTGCTCTGATATTATGTAGCATATCGATCTATTAATTGTTCTGTGGCCTAACCTTCCTCCAATAATATGCTATTTACTACTATTTAAATCAGTATTTTTCAAATTATACCCGTAGTTAATGATATTAGCGTGTTCAAACAAATAAGTCTCCAGCCTTATAAATAAAGACAAATAAATTACCACTATCACTCGAACCTTTAAAGTATATGTTACATAAATGATACATTGCTTACAATTCATAGACGCCATCTTGTACAAAGCGAGTGACCGCGTATTGTAGTGCGTTCATTGCTAAAGTCTCGTGCAAATATTGGAAGAAAAGCGGTGAGTAGCCACCTAATACAAATCGGGTGCATAGTATTTCCTTTCTTATCTTTTATCTGTTCTGTCCATAAACTACTTTTACCCTCACAACTGACGAACTCGAAAATAAACATTATTTATACAAACCCCAAACTCCAAACCCAAAAAAGCTACTATTAAATCATATCGCCAAGTAACATAACTGCTGAGTCACGTTCACGCAATTTGCCGCCAGATGGTGCTGATCGGTTCGCTAGATTGCTTGGAGACAATATCTGCTTTGTTTGGGAATAATGATTTATTTAATAACTAGCTGCTCGCCCCGGTTCTGTCCAGGTTGTTTGTATTTGGTTTTTCAATTATTTAGACTAACCTAATATCCTAAAACTAGACAAATGCCAGAAAGTAAATACTCATTCGACAGTACTCATTACAGTCGATCTGGATTTATAAGTAGGTAGGTACCTGTCTTCTTCAAATTTATAAAACTATCGATCCGCCCCGGAGACGCCCGTGCTACATAATATGTTTACGCTTACTATCGAGTTTTCAAGCAGATATTCAATTCTTATTCGAATAATATCTCCTCAGAATTTAGATAAAAAACAATACAGTTTTATTTCATGATATCTTCCGAAAATAATTTCGTTATGCGATAAATTTAAACGACGTCCGTCAACCTACATGAAGCTATTATAATATATTATATAAATTGATCCTTTCTTCATAGAAGATCACGACGTCTCCGAGGGTTCCACTCCAGATTTCAAAATTAGACTAAATTACAATTTCCTATCAAACAAAGAAAGTATCACATCAATCGGTTTAAATTCCGCAGAGATACTGAATAACATAAAAAAATACAATTGTTAAGGCGAAAGGTGTAGACCACATCCCCATAAAGAAATCTTAATCTAATATCTGCCAATAAGAATCCAGGACCCACAGATAAATGCTAGCTCATAATTGAATAGCTACCTACAAGCTACCAAATATAAGAAATAGCTATATAAAGATACCAAATATAGTCTGTATCAGCTGTCAAGTGCCCAAATTGTCTACCTTAACTCAATTGGTCACAATAAAACTTCGAAAATCGATCGCAGACCGACCAATATAAATTGAGCTCTTTGACCTTTAGAAATTGCGTTTAATCCCTATTATACCAACCAATGACATTATACAATGCCGCACAATTCCTTTATACCCCTTATATTATGTAATTGAAGCTAGACTAGACTTATAAGCCTAATGCCTAGAATTGATCATCATCTTAACAGTAGATAAGTACCTACTATATAATTCATTTGGGTATGGTAAATGGCCTATAAGTATCAATTTCGTATCATTTGAAATATAGAATTTACTTAGAAATATCTTTAATCCCAAAAGGTTTTATTTTGTCGCACCAACTTACCTTAAATTATAAATTCGTTTGAATTAATGAAGACATAAAATGGCGCGGATTAGAAGCTTTTCTTTATTGGATAGGAACCCTATAAGAACTATAGAATCTTAGGTATCTAAAACTTAAGTAGGTACATATAAGGTCACTGAATTCCAAAACATACCTATTCACCTAGTAAGATACTTCAAAAGGCCCCTAATCAAATATTATATACGTATCATCCGCAAAGCGTATTTAAATAACCAAAGATCTAGCAAAATCGATAAAAAATGTCTCAATACAAGAACCGAGGGGTCAACTAACGCTGGTTATCTTCATGGCGCCTCCAATCAACGATTTAAGCGTCGGTTCTTAATTAGACGATATAACGACACATTTATTGGTGGATGACTCTATAAATCTGTGAAGCGCGGAGTTTCGTTATATTTCGAATTAATTGTCGGCGTCCCGTTTGATTCGTATGGGAAATAATTAATGTAGTGGACAATTAAATTATTCAAATTCAAATATTAATTAATTTAAAACTTATGCTTTCGTTCTCCAAACCTGCTGTACTAGATCTAGGAGATCTAGCAGCTAATTCATTTTATCCTACTAATATTATAAATGCGAAAGTTTATAAGGATGTGTGTGTGTTTGTTGCTCTTTCACGTAAAAACTACTGAACCGATTGCAATGAAATTTTGTTCGTAGACAGCTGGACAACTGGAATAACATACAGGCAACTTTTTATCCCGATACGGACTTACGCAGGTGAAACCGCGGGGCGCAGCTAGTGTTATATACACTCTCGGTTCGTATATAAAAATTAAAAAAAAGTAATTCAAGAAAAACATATACTTATTCACCTGTTTAACAAAAACATGTCTTTTCGGTATTAATATAAAGTCTAATCTGCTCTAACTGTATACTGACGATTCAAATTCAAATAAGAAGTCTAGTTGAATGAATTAATATTTGAGTTAGAGTTTGAGTTTGAGTTTGACCATTGGAAAAAGGTTGAATAAGTTGTTGGTAGCTGAAGCCGATTCCAATAAGCCCGTCTAACTTGGAAGTAGACAATATATTATATTCCTGTTTAAAATGATAAGTAGGAACATTAAGTTATTTTTTATTATTTATTTGTAAATAAATTAAAAAAGAATACTTATACAGAGTATACGTAAGGAAATTATTTTATGCTGGCGATCCTAATCAGGATAGAGTAATCCTACTAATGTTATAAATGCGAAAGTTTGTGAGTCAAAAACTGCTGAACCGATTTCAATGAAATTTGGTACATAGACAGCTGGTCAACTGGAATAACATATAGGCAACTTTTTATCCCGATATTCCTACGGGATACGGACTTACGTGTGTGAAACCGCGGGGCGCAGCTAGTACAAGATAAAATATTAAAGTAATGAAATTATAGTGTTTTTGTCGATCCTTGATAAGTGTATAAGTTGGAATCAAATCTATCCGTTTAGAGTGGGTCAAAATCGAGTCTAAAAGAGTCAGTTACAAAGATACAAGTGAAGCTAATAAAAGCGTCTTTAAATTAGGTTCAATGAGAGACCTCACAAATCTCTACCCTAATAATAATTAAACAACAATTAAATATAAAAAATTTTAAAACAACATCTGTCTGTTCTCGTGTCACAATGTTAGTAACCATACTCCTCCGAAACGGCTCTACCGATTCTCATTAAATTTTGTGCGCATATCGGTTAGGTCTGAGAATTAATCAGCCAACATCTGTTTTTCATAGCCCTAAATGGTAAGAGTAAGGCAGAACAGTGTTTGACAAGTCAGCTAGACATACTATAAAATTATATCGTATTTAAAAACCATAATATCATCATGAAAATATCCCTTTCTAAAGAGTATCATGATAAAAAACACAACAAAAGAAGTAATCTGTACATTAATAGAACAATTTCGTCCAACCAGGCGACAGGGCGTTGACCTCTCCGTGGATGTCAACTGGATGTCATTGGACGCATGCGACGCACGTGATTGGTTGGCATTGTCGCGGGCGGCACGGCGACATCGCTGATTGGTCGATTGTGTCACATAAAGGCGGGACGGCGGAATGACATTTCAACCACGTGTTCTTTCTATTTTTGAAATGGAACATTGACATTATTTTGATTGGAGTTTTTTTTTTTAAATAGATTAGAAAATAGAAGCTTAGGCTGCCTGAATTTTATGGAAAAATAGATAACTGAAAAAATGATATTGGTTATGAATGGATAGGAATGTAGGTAGGTACCTAGACCTAAAGGTGTTTGAAATATCCTGTACATTTTTTATTTTGTTTTGAATATAAACGTGAAAGTAGATGTTACCTATGTCAATTATTATTGAATATTCTGAGACCAGATGTATTATTTTCTAGTGTTTCATTTTACGAATTATGTAGCTACCTATTTTACTTTAAATAAATAAAACAAATAACGCAACATAAAAAAATATTAAAATAATATTTATTTACTTAAAACGCGGTCCAATGTAAGGTCCAATGTAGGTCAATAAATATAATTGTTTATCATGACTTGACATGGATTCAAACCAAAACGACTGCAGCGTGACTTTTAATCGGATTCTCAAACAGTTTTCGCAGAACACTTGGCGTCACGGCAATTT
>NC_052105.1:5258862-5285693 GCF_012273895.1 Zerene cesonia | reverse complement strand
GGCGTGCTGCGTTATTGATCGCGTGACCCGTCACTGTCTTTGCTAGAGGGAGTTTACCTAACGACGTACTTGGTAATTATATAAAAAAGTGTTTGTACCTATCAAATTTTATAGTCTATGGGTAGGTTTTGAGTAGTAGATTCTTAGGTGTCTAGGTACTTATATAAATAGGTTTTCTTTGTTACCTCTAAAAATAGTTGATTTGACAAAATTATTTTATTAGTTTGTCCTTATGTACACCTACTTCCTAATTACTGCTAGAGGTCAGTCCCAACTTCCGTAGACCATAGCCTATATCTATGTATAACTCAGGGATCACGTAAATATGCAACTGTTAAAGAATTTTTCAAATAGGTCAAGTAGTTCCTGAGATTAGCGCGATCAAACAAACTCTTCGGCATTTACAAATGTCGTCTGACACTTGTGGGTGTGCGTATACGTATATAATATACCTTCAAAGATCAAATAATACGTCAAAATCTGTTATAATGACATCAAAGGGACTTCTCATATTTAGTCGTAAAAACCGATTGTCGTAACAGCCGATGATGTTGTTATGGTGATAATTAAGCTGGGACCCCAGATTTTGGTCATTTTAACCGATATGTTGTTATAAATGATGTCGTTGTTTTTGACTGTATTATAAATAAAGCGTATTAAAAATCAGTTAAAATGTCTTTAATTTCTAAATGTAACAATACTCGCGTAAACTCAAATATGAGGATAAAACTTGACTGTTATTTTTTATTTATTTTTATATTAAACTATCTGAATTTAACTCATATAAATAGTAATTCATATATCTTATACAGTCTACGCTTAAACCTTTAATATCAGAAGTCATTAATTATTTTTAATACTGTATGAAACAATAAAAATGTCATCAAATGGGAACGCATCAAATCGCTAATGAATTTTAAATCGATTGGTCTCGTATCGACATCTCTCGGTTTATCGACATTATACATCACTTATATATCGATATAGATAGATACATAGGTCTCTTATCGATGTTAGTGACCTTAGGTAATTATCAGACCTACCTCCCTGATGTTAATGAAAACAATAATTTATATTGTGCAGGTGGCATATCAAGCACTGACCTGTTCTCAGTGCACAGCTTTTCCTTTCGTAATGGTTGTCTGGCAGAGATCGCTCACTAACGACAAGAACGCCTTCTTTGCCTCCCATAACCAATTCTATGTTTAGTTACTTTTATTTTTACTATCTTTTTATATATTTCTAGCCTTTTTATTTATTTGTATGTCTAAAGTTAATCTAATCAGCTTTTTCTTAATCAATTAATAACCTCATTTATAAACAGCGTCGTTTAACCATCTGCCTGAATGATAACAGCCCTTATATCAAGCAGCTAGACGTATCATTTATAGTAAACTAGCTGCGCCCCGCGGTCTCACCCGTGTTAGTCCGTATCCCGTAGGAATATCGGGATAAAAAGTTGCCTTTATGTTATTCCAGTTGTCCAGCTATCTACGTACCAAATTTCATTGCAATCGATTCAGTAGTTTTTGCGTGAAAGAGCAAGAAATACACACACATCCTTACAAACTTTCGCATTTATAATATTAGTAGGATAGTAGGAGTATGATCAGTAGGATAGGATAGGACTATGCAGAAATATGACATAAATAAACAAGCTAAGACCGTAGGCGAAACGGAAAAAAATATTTCATCGGAATACATGTAACAAAAAACATCTGTCCGTCGTGGTGTATGGTAAATACGCGATATATAACAATGGGTTATTAATGCCGGCAGATGCGAGGCACACCTGGGGGCGCGTGTAGTATAGACGCGGTTATTGACAGATTTTTCAAATTAATTTATATATTTCAAATAATAAATGTGGGTAAGGAAATATATTAGGCTAAAGTTTGTGTTTTTTTGTTCGTCTGTGATATGTTTAGAAGAAATGAATCAAGTTTGCTGCCAAAGATACTTTAACAGGGTTAGGTTGTTTTATCAGTACCTAGGTAGGTACATAATATGAGCTGAACCCGGGTAGAAGCTAGGTAATAGCAATCATAACCATAATATATATTATGTTGTACTAGCTGCGTCATAGTCTGTTTATCTGTTATCAGGATAAAAAGCTGCCTATGTGTTATTCCAGTTGTCCAGCTATCTACGTACAAAATTGCAATCGGTAAATCGCAATCAAAAATCGACTAAATTAATATCGGTAATAGGTAATAAATAGAATTTAGTTATATCTGTACTTAAATTTCTTGAAAAATCATCTTAATCGCTCCAAAAAGTGTGAAACTATGAATCAGGAAATGTGTATACACCTCGTAAAATTAAATTACTGCTTCTACGACAATATTAATCGCTTAATAGTCGTAAAACGTATTACATACGTCATAAATAGACTGTCTCTAACAATGGGAGCACGAAAATTAATAACATTTATGACATTATCATTAAACAGAGCGGAAACATTATCAATACCCTTGAAATTCAATGACAATCCTTTTCGCCTATCATCAATCTATTCAGTTACGTACATCCCTTCTAAGCCCCGTTAGGCGCATTAATATCAACCCCACTATTATTTCAATTTTTTTTGTGCTGACAACACGTTTTGAAATGTCACGCCTCGTTCATTGAGAGCGCGGGAAAAACATTCTCATTTCGAATTGGAGCGCCAGAAAAAAGGTTCGAAATTCGAACATGTTTGAAAACGCTCCGTTAGCAGGATGCGTTTTTTTGTCGCGCATATAATCGAATCTTGACAAACAATATGGGATGAAATTGGTTGCTTTATTGATCCGCCTTTTATGGTGTCGAGTAAATTATTGATTGTCTCGGTATAGGCGAGTTGTTTGTATCTGATCGTCCCGTGCGGTTGCGTTGTTAGAAATTAATTTCATTTATATTGTGTACCTACGTAACGTTTGAGTTTCAACATCGATCGTAATCCTTAATAACAATGCGTCGTGGGCTGTAAAAATTACGTGTTCAAGCTTCGAGTTTGATCGAAATTGAATATCTGTTAAGTGTCATATCCACTTATATATTTACTTTGGCTGTACCAAACTTTGAAGCAAATTTCAATTTGCTTATAAATAAAACAGCGAATCACAACCTTTTATCCTTTCTATTATCTTTGATAACAAAAATAAAACGAACTGTAACACAGAAGTCCCATCTAAGCTCAACCGAAACCCGAAACAAGAGGAATAATTACAGAGATCACATTTACGAATGTAAATGCGTGGAGCGCGGTCCATTAATCACGTTGCGGTCATCTGCCGCCCGCGGCGCTGCCGACGCATCGCCGGCCAACGTAACTTGACACTTTAATGCTTTGCTACAGATAATGAACGAATTAGGTCTGGAGTTTATGGTCTGTATGGGGAATAGATAGGCGTAATAAAGAGGTAAATAGATATTTGATGTATTTCTAATTTATGTTTATCGTTTAGTCACTACTTTTTTTGCAAATGCTATAAAAAAACCAAATAATTTTAAATGCAAAGAAAATGGTGGATGTAATCCTACTTCAAATATTTGTAAATTGAATTATTGACACCGAATTTTTAGATTAAGGGAGAAGGAAACATCCAAAGCTTTTTAGTTTATATCCGTAAATAAGGCTTCCCTATTGAGAAATTTAACATGTCAGTAAGCAGTCTAATTGGAATGTTTCATACTAACTCACTTAAATATAATACATTGTATTATAGGTATCCAATATTTTCAAATGTCATTAACATACTCCATTCGGAAGGAATTTTATCAATCTTTTCAGCTAGCAATTAAAACTTATTAATGACGACGATCTGCCAATTGTAATTAAATATAAATAAATAAGCATAAATAAAAATAATTATCGATCTTTTAATTAAATACCATAAAAGACTTTAAATTATCAATATCTCAATTCTTATCATTAATAGCACCAAAAACTAACATTTGTATTTCAATTCCCCCATAATATCCCAATATTCTCCTATAACAATCTCCCTTATAATATCAAAGGGACCATCGCGTCACAGAGCTCAACTCAAACTGGTCGGTGGTCGCATTTCAAAATGTGTATCAGCGTATACGCGTTCTTTTTTCGAATCGCGGCGGGCATGACAGATGCATGTAATGTTGCCATGTGCAGTGAATAGGGATTTATATCCACCTACTTAAATGGTCGGTTAATAAGCGTTTAGAATGTAATAAATAATGTGAAATGAGATGTAACTGGTGTAAATTTTTTGTATATGTTATTTATAATGTCGAAATTATCGATCGAGTAAGTTTCCAATTTGAAATAAATTATTAATTATTTTAGGAATCACATAATTGAATTGTATTTAGGTAACAGCAGTGATTTGATTAGAAGTTATAATACTTTGTGTTGAAAACAAACCACAATGTTCCGTGTCATTTATTTATGTTACCTACATAGCAACTTACTAACGAACATCATTTTATTTATTCAGTTAAGTTTTTTGTTATTTTCGAATTTTATGGTGACGAAAACCTCAGAATTGATGAAAAATTGTAATAAAGAAATAAAGCCGATACCTACTTACTAACAAATTATGAGCTAATGAAAATCAAATCATTGAAAGATTTCTATGAGTTTTTAGTTATTAGGGTTGGTTTATTGTATATGTGACACTGTAAAGACTAAACACCCATACAAGGACAAAAGTTATCTCCAGAAAGTTAGGTGAACTATTTAGATTTTTACTTTTTGTAGTCACTTCAAAAAAGGAGGAGCTATCGACTCGACTGCAATTTTTTTTTTTTTGGTTTGTAACCTCATAACTCATTTTATTTTAAAGCTAGTGGATACCTCCCATGTGGTCCTATTTAAATTTGGTCTAGCTTGACAATTTGAAGGCAATTTTTTTTCTTACAAATACTTATTTTTTTTCCCTATATATTTAGGCATAAATTATGTACTAAACTAACTTACGCAAATTATCTCATTAAAAACAAAGTTATTTAGCAAAAATGTACTTATCTAAATTGGAACTTAATTAAAAAAAATCATCGCTGACTCATTCGTTCTTGTAGCTGTCAACACTGAATTCAAAATGGCGGCCAGCGCGCCTGACTGATTCCGAGAAGTTTATCGCTATTGCGAATCTGCGAGATAAAAATCATTTCTGATTGTATGGTGTCAAAATATTATTTGTTATTGAATTTGAGATTGGGGACTACGCCTTATTAGTGTAGTCGAAGAGCTGGTGATTATTAACGCGATTGAGAAATATAATGATAAAATCGATGTTTATGATGATTAAGAAAAGATGGAAGAGGCTATTATTATATTCGTAATAAAAAAATTCCTCTTTGTTCAAGTATTTTTTTTCAGTAATGAGGTTTAATTTACAGTAAAATAAGGTGAGTTTATGTTTGTGGTATTATCTATAAGGAAAGAACACGTACAGAATAGTATGAAAGCAATAAAATAGTAAAGCCCAATTCCAGAAATACAGTTACTCTTTCTCCCGTAACAAGACACGACCACCTCGGTAATGGAAACGCACCTCAAAACCGCATAACAAGTACCCAATTACCATCCCATGTAACGATCCGTCCTTTCGTCACGTCCGACGCCTTCCACGACCAAACGCCATCTGATAACAACACCAATAATTGAATCCACTAATTTATGATCTACACGATATAATCTATAATCTTTGCCCTTGCGTTCCTATTCTGTAAACATAAGTTCGAAATTCGAACGGAATCGGGACGTAATTCGATTTTTCAATTTTGGAACGCCGTGTTCGATTTGAATTCGTCATCTCTGTTTTTAAAATAAATCGCTTAAGGGTCAGTTTTGTGTGTTGATAGATTTTAAGGTTGTGGTCTTAACAATGGAAGTGGGAGGTTGCGACCTGGCCGATGTTAAGATAAACGTCGTTTGTCGCTTCTGCCCGCAAGCGCTGTGTAACTAATAATTAGGTTTTATTGGAATGTGATTAAAAATCTGAACATTTATAATAGTTAGCAAATTCCATATAGTTCGTGATTATATTATATTGTTATGTTTTAGTATATATATACTAAAACATAACAATATATATATATAATTTCAATGTTTATTAAAGCTCCCCATACTGACATATAAGAAATACTATTTTCTAATATATCTACTATTTATGGTAGTCGTGTCATGATTACAATAATCTTAATCTAGGTTATCGTTATTTGTACCAGCTATTGCATGTCTAGTGGGTAATTACACATTTTTATTACTTTTAACATTATAAAGTTGTCAAAAACTAAATCAATCTATAAGTATTCCTAATATCAATTATATACAGAAGTCTTACGAAATAAAGCAAACTTTAAATTCCTTATTAAATATTTCAAGGAAAATCAGCTAATTTATTCTCTCGTCGCAAAGAAAAAGGACAGGATCAGTCTGCGAGCTGAACATAATCAAAATACGTTTCAAAACACAAGCGGCTATTTACCGTTCGCTTGTCGATATGAATTTTACGATTTATAGTACTGGAAGTGACCCTTTTCGTATTGATATAAGAATTATATTCATTTTCAGTTGATTTCATTAGGAGGTATCATCACTACATAGTATAAAACAAAGTCACTTTCTCTCCCTATGTCCCTATGTATAGTTAAATCTTTGAGGCTACGCAACGGATTTTGATGTGTTTTTTTAATAGATAGAGTGATTCAAGAGGAAGGCTTATATAGATAATAACATCTATTAAACAATGCCGAATTTAACGCGTGCGAAGCCGCGGGCAAAAGCTAGTTATAGATAAGATGTTTAGCTTTGTTTATGTAGTTTAAAGATTATGTATAAGTGTTTAAGTGACTTCTTAAATC
This sequence comes from Zerene cesonia, assembly GCF_012273895.1. Classification (NCBI taxonomy): domain Eukaryota; kingdom Metazoa; phylum Arthropoda; class Insecta; order Lepidoptera; family Pieridae; genus Zerene; species Zerene cesonia. Next base: position 5,278,862 of record NC_052105.1, on the reverse strand, counting down.
TCTCCCACCGTACAGAAGAGAATATGCATATTACAAAAATTATTCTTATGAACTCATAAAAATTATAGTCCACCGACTTTCCAGAGGATTCCGATGACGTCCAAGAGGGCAGGAGAGGTACCACTCTAGATTCTAAATCGGAACCTAACGACAATAACGTCCCAACAAACACAAAAAAAAATATCGTTTCAACTGGCTGAACGTCCACGGAATTATCACATCACCAAAAGTCACAGTCGAATTACGAACCTCATGCGTTTTTGGGTACGTCGGTTTTTTAACTTTGTTTTTACATAGTAAAATTAATAAAAGCAGACATCGCTTCCAGCTCTCAAAGTCCATCCAACCCTTTCACCCCGCTAATAAAGTCAGCAATTTTGCATACAACCCCTTTTTCTTTTCGTTTGCTCAAATTAAATTCTCGAGTGGGAGCAGCTCGTCGAAATGTTTGGTCACGTGACTCCATCATTATTCCTTTATTTGCTTAAGTATTATTAATAACTAGCTGCCCGCCCCGGCGGTGCTCGGGATTTCATAGAAAGGAAGGATTTAGAGAAGATAATTAAAATATATATACGCAAGTGACGGTTTATGATTTTATCGTGTGTGTATGTGTGTCTATGCAGTCATACTTAACTTCTAAATAAATGATATGTAGGTTCTATCTGAGTGTGATATTTTCTAGCATGTTAAGAGTTGCAAAGCTTGACTGCCAGTCATTTTTAGGAGTAGAACCTTTTATGTTCTGAAAAACGAAGGCGTTTCTCAACGCCACAGATTTTTGTACTCGAAAACTCCGTGGGTTTCCAACTGTGTAAATTTTGAGTTTGATAAGGAATTGTTCCATTTTAGAATTAATCATCGTCCCATTTTAGAATCTTGAGTGATATCTCCCTTCCCGGGACTGAGATTTTTACTAGAAAAGACCTTCAATTCCTAATTTACAGTGCTTATACAATAATTCTAGTAAATATATTTTTAGTTTGCTGTAAAAACTTAACTACAAATTCGAAACTCATTTACAAACCTGAACAAACCCTTTTCCTCCACAATTAAGCTACACCAACAAAGCCAAACAAATTTCGACCTTATCCACATCACACTACTCAATTACATACTTAAATGTGTGGAAAATTACACCAATTTGCAGTACAATAAGCAATTTGCGCGACAAAGCGCAATGATTGATTGTCGCGCTGTCGCGATGTCGCGATGTCGCGCCGCCCGTGCCAGGCTTCACGTGTGTACGCGGCCTTATGGCGTTATTACATGTTTTATAATTACTTGTCGAAGTTTGATGTTGAGGTTATTATGCGTAGCGACTAACTGTCAGCGCCATCTCCTCGTAGTGAGTCATTCGTACAGCTTTGAGAGAGTTAATTAAATGTTTATTTAATTAAACGTCCTCTGTCCCCTGGGCGTCTGGAGAATCTGTTTCTCTTATCGATTTTTATATGGAAGAGAAGGTGATCCTTTGTGTCCTGCCAGACCGAGACATTTCTTTCTGTTTGTCACCACCGAGAACCGAAAAGAGAATTAAAAAAATATATATAAATCTGTTACTTTCCACAAACACCTGTACATGATTATTATAGCTTAAACGTAACTTAACGTTTACGGTGAAGCCCCGTGTCCCCTACTGGGATATGGGGCAGATGATATACATCTGTTTACGGTAAAGGAACCTAAATACTTGGACAAATGACTCCAGCAACCACCACTCAAAACTCTCAAACTTATATAACTAGCTAGTGACCGCAGATTCGCCCGCGTGGCCAAAATAAAATTTTCGTGGTATAAACTTGGGGACGGAATTTATCAAAATCCTATTTAACTGGATGCTTATATAATGGTGTCTATCTGTATATCAAATTTCAGCCCGATCGGTCCATTAGTTTGGGCTATATATAAATCAGTCAGTCCTTTCGTTTTATAAGAAAAAGTTAAGATTATTGAGATAACTCACTATAACCTTTCCCTCTGTATTCGGCATGAAAATTAAAACGTCACAAACAATTTACGCGCCATAAATAAACATTAATTATCATACAATTAAGTTGTAAGTGCGATAATGACATCGCAATTGCGCGGGAACGCTCAGTTTTGCATAATGGCCGCCGCGGGCGCGTTGACAATTATTAACCGTCCGTGTTATGTTTACATTCAATTATTGATGTTTATTGGCTGTTTACGAGTAATTTCGATATGAATTACATAATACCGCTGTATTATTATATTCACGATACACGTCAGCAAATTTGAAGCGCCAATTGATTTTATCAGAATACTAGCTGGGCCCCGCGGTTTCACCAGCGTAAGTCCGTATCCCGTAGGAATATCGGGATATAAAGTTGCCTATGTGTTATTCCAGTTGTACAGCTATCTACGTACCAAATTTCATTGCAATCGGTTCAGTAGCTTTTGCGTAAAAGAGCAACAAACACACACACATCCTTACAAAACTTTCGCATTTATAATATTAGTAGGATAAGTAGGACAATATGAAAAAATAATGTAATGTTAAAACGTAGTTATTGCATACCATAATATGTTCTGGATATTTTTTTATTTACTATAGCATCTTATAAATTGGTATAATATAAAATTGCATAAGATTGCCAGATGTAGGTACCAGTGGACTTAGGCCTTAATGTGAAATGTCATTTGAATTTTTGAAAATGCAATTAACTTCGAAATTTATCAGTCACGGTTTATTGTACCAACCGACTTCAAGAAAAGAAGGTTATCAATTCGACTGTAAATATATATTTTTTGTTGCTTCATAACTTTTTCCTGGTTGCAGCGATGTTGGTGCCTTCCACGTTCCATTTAAATTTCATCTATTTCTGATGATTTGAAGGCTTTTTAGTTATTTGTTAAAAGCAATTATTTTGTCTCACTTATACAATTTCAAACAAATGTTATAACATACTTTATTCAGATATCATTATATTTTTAATCATCAATTTTAATTGCATTATCCCCAACCAGCCAGCAATTGAATTTGAATGTCGAACGAGAAAGTTCGTGTCACCTGCGTTTCCCGCCAATTCCACAATAAAACAGCAGATGACATGCGCATGATCAACCGCAGATCCTGTCGCTCGCGGTTACCGAAAATTGCCGACAATCGATGATCACTCGCCGCATGCGCATGACGTCACGCAATGTCACATTTGTTCTTAATCTAAATTGGTAAATATTCTGCAATTTTGTTTAACTTTGCTTTTATATGAATCGACGTTATATAAAGGAGGTTATATAACACCGATGTAGTATTGGTTATACGAAATTAACCTTAATATATTTCTTATCACATTTGGACCAAGGATAAACTAAGCTCTTTGAAATTCATTACTTATAACAAAGATCATCATCATCATCATCATCATCATCAGCCCATATATGTTCCCACTGCTGGGACACAGGCCTCCTATGAGGGTTCAGGCCATAATCCACCACGCTGGTCAAGTGCGGGTTGGCAGATGTCACGTGTCGTCGAATTTTTAATTCTTGGACATGCCGGTTTCCTCACGATGTTTTCCTTCACCGTTTAAGCAGTGGTGATGTTATCTACATGCGCAGATAAATTGAAAAATCAATTTATTTCCTGCGCGCTCGCCCGGTCTCGAACCCCGACTTAACGATTTTGAAGTCCGAGGTCCTCACCACTGAACCACCACTGCTTTTTTTTTATAACAAAGATAATAATTCAATTAATATCATTTGGTCACTTCTATTGCAATTATATTACGTCTAAACACAATACTCATCTTATATGCTATATAAAGGCATTATACTAAAATATCTGTTATTAACGTTTATATAATTGTTTGTTACCTTAACGTTTTAATTTACTCATTTACATTTGTCCGTTATTTAAAAATTCGTCATTCAAACATCGGTCGGCCATTTTATCATGCACCCATAGCAATTAACCCTATGCGTTTTGTCATCGGGTTTTGTTAACCCTTTCTTTTGTCAATTGTCAACCGTGGACTATAAAAGTGGGTGTTTCACCGCCCATTATGTGTAGTGGGGTACAAAGTGGTTAATAGTAGGTTTTAAGTGACAGCTTTAAGAGTAATGAAGGGTTACAGAAGCTTTGATTGTTGGCGAATCGGGGCGACCGTAATATAAATTATTTACCGCTTACATAGAGGTTTTAATGGTTATTTTTATCCAACCTTCACCTATTGTATGAGGTCGTTCAAACATAACTCTAAATAATTATTCATAATGATATTTAATCTTTGCATATGCAATTAGTAAGAAAATTATCTGCACATAAAGTCGGGTACACAAGGACGTCGCATGATAGACGACGGCTAGAACGGTCACGCGAAGTTCGTGCGCTGTGTGTACACGCCTTAACGTTTTGTACGGTCAACATATTAGATAAAATGTGTATTTTTTTAGTTTAATGGAATTTATATGTTTATAAATGAAGATGTTTAAAGAATAGAAAAAATAAAAAAAGTAATATACGTTCTGTAAGAAAATGTGTAAGTTTATAGTGGATAAAGTCAAAAACTATATAACATGTTATTTTAATGATTTTCCTAGCTTTAAGATTTATTGGTTTATGTGATACATGTCCGACAAAATTGACATTTTTGTGAAAATTTATAATAACAGGTAAATTCTTAACGAGTACATTATTCTTAATCTTCAGACAATAGATATAATATGCAATCGAATTTAATCATCAATTGAAGTTAAAAATATGAATAACATCTGTTTAACTACTCCAAAAAGGTCGATTGCAGACCTTACGCCTACACAAATAGAATACCGATTTCAAATTGGAAAGGGATTAAGAAAGCATTGGCGAGAGGAATAAATACAACAGAAAAGGACTGGGAAGGGTAGGGAAAAGATATATGCCTCCGGTTCCCCCTCTCACCGAACGAAATACAGTCGTATGTTATTTCACGCTGGTCTTGTATGGGGGTGTGGTACTTCCCTGGTGTGAGCTGGCCCAATTCGTACCGAAGCGTGCTCGACTATCACATTAGAAATTATTATAACATTGAACAAATACTCCAACCGTACATAGATTAGTGGATCTAAGTTATTGACAGTATATAATTGAATTTACAATTTACAATTATTAAATAAAACAAAGATTTACGTTCATTGGCTGACGGACTAGAGTTCACACCTTGGTTTCGCTGTAAATATTCACTGATAATTATATGTTTATACAATGTATCGGTATTATCGTTTATTTATGCCTTGTCAATAAACCGATAGTACCTAAATTTATTTAATTAGTTTTATGGATTGTTATTTTTTCCGATAGATACTATGTTAAACGAATTTAAATGCAGCTTAAAACTGCAAGGTTTTAAATGTATATTTATTTTAATCTGCGTTCAAAAAGCTGTTTAAAAAAATCTATATTTAAATTTAAAATGCGAAGCGCGACAGATAGTTCCTATTTTCTTGCTAACATTATTTAAATGTTTTTCAATGTTTCTTTTATCACATTCTAAACGTTTATCTATTTCTGTTTCTGTCTATAGTCAAAGAATAAATAATTTTATATACAAAATATTCGAATTTATTTCCTCTCTTCAAATCAATAGCTAATTAAACATTACTGGTCTTTAATTGAATTTATTTAATAACCTTTTTTATGCGTGAAATCTTAAATTTTAACATTACCTGAACCAATTTTCACAAAATATTTTCAAGTTTAATTACAGCATCCCCCAAATGCGTGATTATAAAATGGCGTCTCAGCAGCACGGTTGAATGCGAATCCTTGATCAAACAGGGGTCGCTGGTTCGAACCCGGGACAAACATCTCAATTACAGCGGTTATTAATTCAGTGGGGTGGTTGTAATTATGGTTTGTCTTTGATTTATAATGTTGTGGAACTTGCGATGAGCAGTCTACAGTTGTATTTGAATTTGTTAGGCTGTGTAAATGGATAGAAATGTAAGATTTTGTGTAGTAATAAAATAAAATTTTTAGGTAAAACTGACTAAAAAAAGTTTTACCTAAATTGTTTTTAATGTAACAACGACAATTCCATGTTTATTTTTATTTCGTACGTTGAACATGACCTAGTATTATGAAATCTGTGGCTATGACAATAAAGTCGTAAATACTAAATGTCAATATTCAACAAAATTTCAACCAAATCAAAATCTATGACTCCTCAATCTGACCTACCACTTTACTAACACAAAACAAATAGACTAAAAAGACACTATTACCGCTATGTACCTACACAAGTAAAAATCTAGACATAAGTCTATCCCCGGAATGTACTAGAACACTGCGTTAACAGAATTTCCTCAACCGGAGCCGCTATTGTAAATACATTGCTATCTCTATCACCAGCTGTGGTTTCCCACCGTTCGGTGGAAATATGCCTAGATGACACAATAGCAGACTTAATAAAGCAATATCTATGAATTGGTCTAGTATATATAATATACCAGCTGCGCCCCTCGGTTTCACCCGCATAAGTCTGTATCCCGTAGGAATATCAGGACAAAAGTTGCCTATATGTTATTCCAGTTGTCCAGCTGTCTACGTACCAAATTTAATTGTAATCGGTTCAGTAGTATTTGCGTGAAAGAGCAACAAACACACACACATCCATCCAACATTTATAATATTAGTAGGATATACATATATATAAAGCCATGTAGAGTTTTGAACACGCTTATATAACCTTCGCCTGTATGTTTATTACCGTGCATACAAGCTATGTATGACAATGCTTTATTAAAACTGAAAAACTATACATTTGGATGATAAAGGACAATCTGTTAAAAATACAACCAATTCTACTGTATATTTATTTCAACAAAATAAACTTTGTCATGGAAAATATAACATATATACTTAATTAATGAGTTTAAACCTATAGGTACTAAATTATGGCTGCAATAACTAGCACAATCTGCCCTCAGCGAAAGCAGATCATTACTGCTAGTGCCTAATTGGTAATTCGATAGAAGCGCTATCACTGTAGCCTGTGTTACCTAACGGGGATATGGTGTATGGTCTATAACATTATGGTCTTATAGCATCATCTATTACTAGATCAATGTTCTCAATTGCTGTTATTATATAGTAGTATACATTTGTAATGGACATACTTGTGAACGGCTGAACTGACTTCGAAAATTCTTTCACGAGCAGAAAATTACTATTGAAAGAAGTGTGTTTGTCATTTGTTTTTAAATAATTATTTATTTAAAGATAGGAATGCAAAACTATATTATAATTATAAATTAAGCAAACCACAATATGCGAATAAAATGCGTTTCTTCCTTTATTAAAAAATCTAGAATATTCTTCACTAAAAGGGATACCAACCTTAAGACTCCAAAAATACAATGGTTGGCTACTCTGCTATTATCTGTTCAGTGACCACAAATCAGGACAACAATTAGAAAGACTAAGACATGTCTATATAAAGTTTGTGAAAACTCTTAATATCATAAACTGTATTTACATGTGTTTATATATAAAGGACTACCCTTATTATATTCTCATAAACATACATACAGAAATATAGATATAATCTCAGCATAATACAGCGAAGCCCTGAAGTAATATTAATTGAAGTGAACCCTTCCGCGTCACCCTCAATTTGCCAAACAAATTAGCATTCCTTGACAACCGTTGCCGAGACATGTTTTCATATCGCATTTAATGATATCTCTATAGCGATATTATATAATTTAATATAACTTTAAATCAGAAATGTAATTAATAGATTTAACACGAGCATTTATCTAATATGTAAAATTTCGTTGACATACTCCTCCGGAACGGCTTGACCGATTTTGATGAAATTTTTTGTGCTTATCCGATATCTATGAGAATCGGCCAATATCTATTTTTCATACCCCTAAATGATAAGAGTAAGGCAGAACAGCGTTTGCCGGGTGCAGCTAGTAGCGATATATAGTCCTAAAACCTTAATTTGGTCTAGTCTGATTGTTAAAATCTATTTGAATTTTTTTTTAATTATAACCGTGAACTTTAGACTGATTAGTACTGCAAGAAAAAAGCAGAACGTTTTTAACCGACTTTCCAAAAAATGAAAGAGGTTCTCATTCAACTATATTTTTGTGGTTTCGATACTCGATTACAGCGTGGCTTATTTTTGTTTTTGATAGGATAAGTTATGGTAGCATTTTCGAATCTGGATTAGTACCTACCTCCTCCCCAGAGGCGGCAGTGACCTTTCTTGCGGAAAATAAATAGTTTTTAATCGGTCTCGCAATTTTGGAATTGAAATCATAACAAACTAACAAACATACAAATTACCAATAAAAAACTTAGATCTACCCCATTTATAGCATTATAGAGATGTATAGGATTCATTTTAAATACGATTTTACGTCAGTAAAACGAAACTTAATCAAAACTGTAAATCGAAAGAAGGTAGATACTTAAAATCTGATAGTATCACATCGTAATGAAATTCGTCTAAAATTACAGCCTATTGTAATTCCAGCTTATAAATAGAGGAAGATATTGCTATCTCGGAACCCCATAAGACACCATAATTCACGTATCGCGTGCGAAAAGACCATACTTATAGCGACCAGTGTACCAGACCCCTCGGTGAGCCCAGCTCCCTTTTAGATTGTTCGCGCACCAGGTGTCAATATACTGGTTGTAGAATGTCATTATCTTGGAAGGCGTGGTACAAAGTAAAATATGGTCCCCTTTATAAATAGGTTCAAGGTTCGATAATATTGTTTGAGACGAACCTCTTCTCGGAATAACAATTAATTTTTATAATTACGTTGTAATTAAATCCTGAGAATTTATAATTGTACCGGTAGACTATACTTTATGCTTTATACTGTGTTCATTATTAAATATTTGTTATGATTACATAACTTTAATTTATTGTGCAATCTTAATCCTTTTTATTATCTGTTTAACATTATATCTCCTTATATATAAAAATCAATTGTTGTTCGTTAGTCGCGCTAAAACTCGGGAATGGCTGGGCCGACTTTGATAATTTTAGTTTTGATGCGTTCATAATTGTCCAGGGGAGGTTAAAAAGGTAAAAAATACGGATTAATGGCTCGAAAAAAGGTCAATGGCGTTGCGAAGTTCGCCGAGTCAGCTATTATTTCCATAAAACAGTATCACAATTTAAGTAATTAGTTATGCACAGATGACAATCGTTGAAATATCCTTATAGAAATTTGGATTATATACTTTGTTTCAAAAGTAGATAAGGTTTATATTACAATGTTCCAATGCATGATCTTATTCATATTTTGTCACAAACAGTATTATAATTCGACAGTAATAAACAGGTTTCAATAATAATACAGTTTTATTAATATTTAACGCTTATAAAACAATATTTTAATACGTAACGGGCATTATTTTAAAATGGTAATTGTTTAAAATAATTATTGCCTATAAATACTCTAGAAGCATAGATTAATAATATATTGACATAATTTTTTTATTATTCAGTCGTTTAATTTATTCAATAAAGAATTTAATTTGATTTTAGGGCTGCGGTGGTGCTCAATTCTGAATTAGGAGGAAGTAGTGACGGTGCTTATTAAGTACAATTTATTAGAGACTAGCTGTTCATCCCGGCTTCGTCCGTGGTACTTATATACTCTATGTCACGAATGGTGAAAGATTTTTGAAATTGGTCCAGTGATTTTGGTGTGAAAATGTTCCAAGCATACAAAAATACAAGTGTCCTCTTTATTATATAAATTTAGATAGTATATCCATACTAATGAGTAATGAGGAATTATGAGAATAAAATCCTATCTTATATAATATTCTACTAATATAATAAATGCCAAAGTTTGTAAAGATCTGTGTGTGTTTGTTAAATTTAAAATTTAAAAAGTTAAATTTAAAAATAACAACTGAAAACATTCGTTGGATTTCCCTTTATATTATACTCATTTATTGCAAAAGCAAGATTTTTACTTTAGATACCTATTTATATGAACGGATTAATTTATGTCTTTTTGTATACTATCGCATAAGGACCCACTCAGGCAATATATAGCCTAGAATTAAGGTGACCTAAACATATCTGAATTTACGTGGACAAAACCGCGGCTTAAGCTGATAGATAAGATTATAAAGAATGCCGATACAAATTGATGATTAAAACCGGTTTTAAATCGGTCAAAGTATTAAGAATTGAATCACTTAGCGTACTATAGTAACATGTAAATAATTTATTGGGATCATAAATTGCGCGTATCAATCAAAAAGCCTCTTATTACATTACTTAAATATATTTATAATATGATCCTTATTTATGATGTATTTTAATAAATCGTACGGTTAGGGTATGTGCACATGTTAGGCTAAAATTACCGAAAAATTAGAAAATACTTGGCATATCTTAAAATTAATGGTTAAATTGTTCAATAGAACTTTAATTTTAAAAACAGAATTCAGTTATTTGATTCTATGTACTCAAATAAGCATTTGTTATCTTTTATAACATTTGATATTACTCTATATACTTTTATTACATTTATTTTCTCTCGTGTACAAAAATATATTTTTATCAACATAAAAAACATAATCGTTGTCGTGGTAACCTCAAGAGACATGAAACCCTCAAATATTATACTCCACGAAAAGCGAATGCGCGCCCTTATTGTTATGAAAGAATTCCAGAATGTTCTAGAATGTTCTGCGTTCGTTATGCCTACATTAAAAATAATTCCAGAATGTTCTAGAACACTCTATTCCATTTCCAAATTTGAAACTTCGAATGTGCTCTCAGCCGAACTCCGTGCCGGTGCCTCACGGCGGCGGATAAAAACTGTTGGAAGCGGGTTAAGTGTCCAATTAGCGTGGTCGTGTCAAAACGACCGGCGACAGGCAACCCGAATTTACACCCGATGTGCTTTGTGCACAAAGAGACATTCAGCCTTGATGTAGATCTAGGAATGTGTAAACCTGGTAGTAGTACTGTAGAGGATAGCTGCTGAAAATTGACGTTTGTTTATTCGTATAGGCTGTTGGAAACGCTTTTGAATCGTATAACGATTAGATCAAATTCCACCTGGAGATCTAAAATGTTTGACTTGATAACTTAACTAAATATAGAAAATAACTTATGTACGTATGGATATAATATACCTACAGTAAAAAAAAACCTATGTGCTATTTTAAATTTTTTTGGCCTCCAAACCTTTGTCTTTTTTAAGATTGCTAAGGTTTATAATAATTTATTTTGCCTGTTAACTTAAAATATACGAAACAATGACTTAATAGTTTCTTTAACACATTTATCAACTTGTACAATTGAAGGATTAAAAGTCTTTATTTAAAGTAAATTCAAAAACACTTATACTTAATTTGTATTAATACGTTATTATGTAATCACTAGCTGTGACCCGCGGTTGAAACCGCGTAAATCCGTATCCCGTAGGAATATCGGTATAAAAAGTGCCTTTGAGTTATTTCAGTTGTCCAGCTATCTGAAGCAAATTTCATTGCAATCGGTTCAGTAGTTTTTGCGTGAAAGAGTAACAGACGCACACATACATGTGCATACATCCTCACAAACTTTCGCATTTATAGTATTATTATTCGCCAATAGATGTCAGGAAGAGTTATAATAAATTGGGACTACTCAAACGCCTCCTATTTGTTAAAAAAGTAAGTTTAAGTCGATAAAACACGAATATGACATTTTCTAAAAAAAAATCCTAGCTAGATCGATTTATCCCCCCCGAAAACCCCTACATACTAAATTTCATGGAAATCGTTGGAGCCGATTCCGAGATTCCAATTATATTATTATATATTGTATATATATATGTATATATATATACAAGAATTGCTCGTTAAAAGATATAAGATATTGAATTTAAAGTGACCTGTCTGTATCTTTCTAACTCTTCAAAGCGGCATCTCAAGGAAGATTGTCGCAGTACGATGCAAAATGACTCCTTTGTCCGATGTTGTCCTTTTTAATTCGTAACTTTTATGCGTCAAAGTGAATCATTGAATGCCCTTTTTAGGTAGTTTCGATATAAACCCTAACACATAGGGGATAAGAAAGAAATTACAATAAAATCTTGATGTGTAATACAGTGACCGATATTTATATTGAATTTCCCGTACTAAAATTTATATATATTTTAAAGTTTTTTACAAAAAGGAATATCACTTTAATCACATATATAACTAATACAAACGCTAAAGTTTGGAATATACAATTTCCGAAATCAAGAATTATTTTGTCCGTTCCCGCCGGGAATCGAACCCAGGACCCTCAGTTTTAAGTTCTCGCATAAACCATTGTACCAAAGGTAATCAAATATAAGACATTTAGCAACAGTTTTACATTTATCATATTATAATGTTAATAAATTCGTAAATAAAAGTAAAAAGGCCCATATCCTATTCCTTACCCTTTCTAGTCCTTTCCTTTATTCCTATCGCCAATCCTTTCTTAATCCCTTTCCAAAAAGTCAGCAATCCATTTGTCGAGGCGAAAGGTCAATTAGTGCCTCTCAAAATGTTCATGGGCGGTGGTAGCGCTTACCATCACGCGACCCACCAACTCCATTGCCGACTATGATATAAAAAAAATAAATGGTTTTATACATTTTTATCAAATACAGATTATGGTAATTATAATGTAACAATTTATATAATATTACGCGAAACTGTGTTAAAGCTGTTATAATTACAACACTAACAGATTTCAATATAAGCATATAATGAGTTGATGTGTGTAGAATTTACTGAATGCAAATACATTGAAAGAATTTCGTTTCCATAAAAATGTTTCGTGTGTTTCAATTAAAATGATTGGAATTATTCACGAATTTAAAATTTACGTGAGGAATTTTTATAACAAATATTTTTAGCATAACTGGGATGAGTACTAAAAACTTATGTATCTTTGTACGCATGTATATATGTAAAAGCTTTACTCAATCTAGTGGATAAAAGTAATCTAATTTTAAATTAAGGGCATTACGAAAACTCTTAAAACTAACACTAAATTTTACTTCTACTAACGAATACTTGTCATGTATTCGATTTAATATATAATACTTATATAATCTGTTATTTTTATTAACTAAGCAAAATTTAAACTGTCATAATAAGTCATATCAGCGAGTGATTAACCAAAAAAAAATCATCTATTTTATTTAAAATAGTGTATATTTATTTAATATACATATTATATATATTTTATATTAGTCATTCTCCATCGAAACACATACGCCTATCAATGAAGAGACAGGTTGATCTTTTACAAATGGGACGTCACCGTCATCAGAAGTCAATTGTCAAAAATAGTAAAAATTGACTAAATCCAAGGCTCATTGCTACATCTTACGCCTATCCCGTGATGCCATTAACCACGACTAGATACAATAGCTAAAATCTAAATAAATAAAGCTTTTAACCTCACTCAGACTCAGAAAACCTTAGTCATAATGTGTCCTAAACACACAGTATTATTTGTCATACCTTTAACACCCCGGCATGGCCGTTGTCTCAAGCGTAAAAAAGATGGCGGCAAATGGCCCCACTCGCATTAGCACGACCTCAACAAACCGACTACTGGAGTTATCCGTGTCAATATTTGTGGATACACGTTGACCGAGAGATTTTTTATCTGGTCGGCTTTTTGAAAGAAATGACGGTGTTTGGGAGAATGTGTGACTCGGTTTTGAATTGATAGAAAACTATTTATTTAGATTGGTTTTTTATGTTATACCGGGCAACTGAGCTGGTGATTCGACTGTTGTAATCTCACCAGCGCTCGCGAACATTGGCAGAGTTAATGGTTCTTATATTATTATCATATATTAAATAGTAACCAAAAGTACATGTTATGAACATATCTGTTTATTAAATGTTGAATCAAAAGGCTCAGCTTTCTGAATAAAATTTCCGAATGTCCAATCAAAAGTTGAAACACATTTGATATTGTTGTTCTAGGTTTAACTAACGCGTGGTCTTTTAAATAATGACAATTTATGAGTATTTTCATGTGTTTGATTTTACGTGAGTATTATACATTTAGAAATTAAAAACTTTTTGGGAGACTGTCTCCCCGTGACCATGCTCGCTGTAATGTGTTCGAAACGTTGGGTTAATAATATAATGGATAAATCGCGTTTAAAATCCGTTAAAAAGTTTTTAATTTCTAAATGACAATTTATTGTTTTTCTTCCGGTGATATGTACTATAAAGAATAAATAGAATAACGTAAAGTTACAAAACGCATTCCCTTATTCCAATTTAATTAGCACATGAGATATCATACATATCGGCCTTGTGACCTTTCTAATGCCATTTTTAGATATTTTTAAAACATTCTTAGTCAATCGATAGCGAAGTTCCGATCTTCAATTATTAAGTCAAAAGCCGGTTATCATTTTAAATTTTTATTATATAATTTTATTTCAATATTTTAATTAATGTATCACACTAAGCTTTAGTATTGTTTATTTATTATTATTTTTTATCACACTTTTTTAAAATGAATGTTGTTATTTTCTGTAATTAGAGGTACAGAAAACCACGCATGTTGCAAGCTTTACAAAAATGTTAACTGTATTCTTTGTTGGAAATTGTTTATTAATAAATAAATAAAATGCCACAAGCGGGCAGCCGAGATCCTCTTTTTTGTTCACCTGATAGTAGCGATCACCATCGCCCATAAATATTGCGAATGCACTAACCGATTTTAAGGGGAAAGGATTATGGAAAGGATTGACGATTGGAAGGTAGGAATGGACGGGGAAAGGTGAGAAAAGGAAGTGGAACTCCTCCGGCTCGGCTGATTTTAATCGTGATGATCAATAAATCTATATATTATGTTTCCACTGTAGGTATACACAACTTCTACAAACGGCTCTCAGTCTTTTCCTTGGAGAATTGTAAATTCAAACAGTAGTTATAAGGATAATGGGCACAATATAATCACATAGGTATTCTATAGTTATAATAATCTAGGGTTAAGAGCTTGTTTATGTTTGTTTGAACGCGCTAATCATAGAAACTACTCGAGTGATTTCAAATATTCGCACCCTGTAAAGTGTTTGAAACGTCGGGTTAATAATATAATGAATAAATCGAGTCTAAAATCCGTTAAAAAGATTTTTTTATTTCTAAATATTTCCATGAAATTTTTTATTCAGTGGCAGTATTGAGAGACCTACTCTCGGCGCCCTCGGTGACAAAGTAAAATAACATTTTAACACGATCCATTAATGAAGCTAACATAGCGCCACGCTGCGGAGGTCTCTCCGATCTACTAATTACTTCCTCACACAACCTTTACCTCACCGCACTCCTTTAATACCAAACTTAACTGAAAAACGACACAAACGACTCAAGACCTCCACGCACTTACGACCTTTTATGTCCGAAGTTCAGACTAATGCAATGTTTAAAATAGCTTGCGACTACAACTCGAAATGAAAGGTCGTATGTGCGATACATTAGCTTTTAAGTTAGGTCGTTTTGTCAGATGGTTGTTGAATGTTTGGCAGTCGCAGACCACCGTCGGATGTTTGCGATACTGAGGTGCTTTTTACGATAACAATGAACCTAATGTGTGGACATACGCGCGGCAATAATCGCTTATTACCAGAGTGAATATAAACTGGTAGACTAAACTCATTTTTGTGTACATCTGAAGCCATTGAAAAGCCAGAAGTTTTAAAGGCAGTTTAGTTAACCATTTCTCTGATGCTTTTTATCATTTTATTGCGTAGTCCTTTCTACAACATTTTGTAATTTATTTAATCTTAAGAGCTAAAAACCTATACTGGATGTTTAAAATTTTTCCAGGTAAATATTATAATAGAGAGCAACCGGGGCGGATGGTAGGCAATACATACTTATTCACATTTAAAAACCCACCCCATATACATTTTTCACAGTCATCTAAATTGGGAATGGACAAAAAACGGTCCCACCCTTTTAATCAGTGCAACCCCGTAATGAAATCTGGGACCATTAAGGGATTAAAAATAATAACTGCCCTCACTAGGGCGGGTCGCGTGGGCCAAGGGGTAACGAGATATTGACAATTTGTGAAATCACTGGACTGTGCTGTTTCTCTTATATGCTCATATTAATATGGATATGGATACATATATTAATTTTTTATTTGTTGATACGAGGGTTTAGTCGTGACAGTATAGTATTTATCTAGATAAATGAGTCTGGATATGGTCTGGTCTAATATGGACGATTCTTTTCCCAGTCCATTCCTTTTTTTTCCTCATCAATGTTTTCTTAATCAATGTCCATTATACTTAACCTTGTAAAGTCGGTAAACCATTAGCAGAAACGTTAGTCTTCTAAGTACGTTTTCGTCTCTGCAAATGTTTATGGGCGAAGAGCTTAATATCAGGCGACCCACCAGCTCCATTGCCGACTATGACGTAAAAAGAAACCTACACTTTTTTCCAGGAATTAGCGCAAGTCGCCACTTCACATGTTTCAATAAAAACACAAAAGAACATAACACAACACATGTTTGCAAGACAAAAGGAAAGCGAAATGCTCCCCAATGATCCCCGGAATTAAAACGCCTGCTCCCGGGATGCAAACAAAGCAAAAAACATAATTGGCAAATAGGGGACTTCTCCGTTTTGATTACGATTGACAGTGGATATGAGAAATCGATTCTTTGTTAGAAATATGAAATAGGCCAAGATCCAACTGCTCAATTCATGTATCTGTTTATTTTATGAAAACATTTTAATGTATGTTCAGGAAGTAGGTAATTAGGTAGGGAGTTCACCTGATGTTAAGTCATCACCACCGCCCATGAACATGCGCAGATGTGGTGCCTGCGAATTCGCTGCCCACTTTTAAGGGTAAGAGATAAAGAAAAGATTAACGACGGGAAAGAAGGAATGACCTAGGAAGGGTAAGGAAAAGGAAACAGGCCTCTGGCTCCCCCACATTGGTTTTCTGTGCCGGTATACCTTTAACTATAACTCTAGGTACAACTAACAATTAGGTAAAAACTTTATTATAAAAAATTGGACCGTACTCTTACAGAATCGTAATTTGAAGTGATCGCTAAGTAATTATTTGCTACGGTTATTTAGCTCCAGTCAGTAACAGTCGGTTAAATTTCGATGAGTTAAGTCACAGCCGCAGAGCAAACGTCACGCGTAATCCCATTGCTTCAAGTATGTCTATTTGTGATTGATAGATATAATTATATAGAGCTGCTAAATGCTATTGAAATGAGCTGCTTGATTTGCTTAATACTCTGGCCCTTAAGGCCCCAGAATATGACAGTAAGAAAGTTAATTATACCTATAGTTACATTATACACCCTCAGATTTACAAAAGTTAGTAATTATTACACGATTAAGGTTTTGATTTATCACAACCAAACTAATAGACTGTTTAAGTATCCTAATTATCCTACAGAAATATGTAAAATATGAAACAGATTAGAAGGGAATTTCCGGATTTATATTGTTGTAAAGAGAATAAAAAAATCCAAAAATGTATAACATACTATATGCGCCCCGCGGTTTCACCCGCGTAACTCTGTATCCTGTATGAATATCGGGATAAAAAGTAGCCTTTATCTTATTCCAGTTGTCCAGACATCTAAGTTTCACATTTCATTGCAATCGGTTCAGTAGTATTTGCGTGAAAGAGCAACAAACACACACACATCCTTACAAACTTTCGCATTTATAATATTAGAAGGATGACAATAATATGTTGCATCAGCTCTATATATGTCATATCTTTAGAAGGGATCAAAATCTCGAGAAAGCTATCATGTCTCAAGTGATTTTAGGTTACATATTACACATAAGAAGTTAAACCAAAGTGAAGTCTTTGCAGATGCATTTAAAGCTCAATTTCGAATGCGTTTCGACACTTCTGAATGAAGACGTCAATTTTCTTTTTCAGGTTTTATTTTATACGCTTTTTAAACGTACAGAAAGTTTTGAACTATAAGTAGTACCTATTCTATATTCTAAACCTAAAACCTATTCTATTCTTTCAAAATAATAAAGAACTTCAATGTTATAAAACTAAAATTAAATATGAGTAGTTCCTTTATATTTTAATTTCATAGCAATCAAATGTATAAACATATTATAAAGGGGAAAGATTTGCATGTAAGTATGTTTGTTATGTTTTCTGTGAGAAAACTACTGGGCCGATTTAAAAAATTATTTTATTATTACAAAGCTGAATCATCATTGAATGACAGAGGCTATATATGTACCACGGGCGAAGCCGGGGCGAACAGTGTTAGTAGTTCCTACCCTAGGTGATATAGATGTGGTGGCCACTCGCGGTGGCTTGCGAGTGGATTATATAAAGTAGTTTTGATTTTTCCACGACTTGACATATGTTAATATATTAATTTGAAACATTTTGTTACCACAAACCTGTTTTTTAAAATAGACGAATATTACATATGAAGGACAAACTTCTGCATTAGTTTCAAAGTTAAGTAATCCATGTGATCATCCGCTTCTTCAAACCTTCTTTGCATATAATGAAATATATAATGAAACTCCCGAAAAAACGACGAATATTTTAAGATAGACGTGTCTGTGTGTGTATATATATGTGTGAGTGGTGTGTCTGTCTGTGACTTAAGCTACGATGAGCTGAACGTACGAATAAACCATGTTTGTTTCTACCAACGTTTACGCTGGCCGTAAGCTGTTCGAAACCTCATGCTAACACATATTTTTCACAAATACATACCTGATATAAGTGAAAGTACCTAAATTTTAAAATCCACATCCACACACAACTATTTACAACAGCATTCAACTGTCACATTTCATAAACCCCTCGCATAATCCGCTCAAAAGCTCTTGTCTACTCTGACTATGCAGAATAGACACGGCAAGGCAACTATTTACTCGGTGTGCGAAGCGCGACCGTATTTCAAGTGGATAAGGTTCGGAATTGAAGGTGCGTGGTGTAAATAGTGGTATATTGGAGCCATTTTGTAATCGTGGTTCTAAGTGCACTCTGTCAATAGTGGGGTGATTCGGTTGGGGATATTCTGTTGACGTTTTCATGTATTCGAAAATCAATATTGGCAAATGGGGGACAAATCCTCGTGCTTGGTACATGGAATAATAATTTTATTTAAGCCATGTAAATGCTTGGATAAAAAAAATGTAAATTAAAGTTAAGGTTCAGGTTAGATAAGGGGACCTCTTTGAATTTATTTGGTTAAATTTAATATTTCTTATCAACAGACTTTTAATATGGACAAAATTTAAAATGTCTGTCTGTCATTCAGATCATAAAAAATATCAGTAAAAAAAATCAGTCAAGTGCGGGTTGGTCCCGCGACACTAAGAATTCCGTAAAAACAAGCTAAAAAACAACTGCATAAAAAACTGTTTACCCATCCAATTTATGCCCGTGCCAACCGTTGGTTAACTCTGATTATTATTATTTCTTTATAGCGACAGCAGAATTATATCATCAAAATTACAACTAGCAGCTATCAAATACACAGTGACAGAAGGAAGGAAAAAATTCTTACTAGATAATAGGTTCCTGTTATTTTGCTTTACATATAAAAATGAAACCCCCCCCCACCCACTTCCCGAACTCGGATCGTCTGTAATTTATTTTTCCTTTCATTTTGATCATATTTCCCATCTTTTCTAATGGGTTTCATCCTACTGTAATTTTTTTTGGTTTCAAAAATTATCGGCCCTGGTCTATTTAGCCATAAGGCCGCCATTTGTATACTAACTAGTTTTATATTTAGTTTTATAGCATTGAAATGCTTTTATAAACGGGAAATTTTTTTGAAAGAATAGAAAATATTGTTTTAGTTGCTTATGTTGAGTAAATCCTTGTTTTATATTTTGTAAGTGTGCAATAAAGAATAAATAAATAAATAAATGTTCCTCATACAGTTCTTATTATACTTAGTCTGGCCATAAATACTGTTACACTTAATTATAAAAAAATATTACATTTGAATTTCGAATCTGTC